>NW_013953291.1:12736-30470 GCF_001266775.1 Austrofundulus limnaeus
CCCCAATAGTAATCTCATCCCTACACCCTTGGTTTTGATGATGGAAAACTCACATTTTCAATGTGAAATTTGGTTTCGAAGGAAGTGCCTCACAAAAACTTAGTTCAAATTGCTGCTCTTTGAGTTCATCACAGTTCAAACAATAAATGGGAAAACTTAAAGCCTCTTTTCTTTAATTTACCATGAAAATGCAACTAGATTGAACTAAAAGTAGATTTAAAACAGAAAGCTTTTAGGACTATTGAAAAAAAAAAGTGTTATTATTCTCTGACCAGTGTTGAGAGGTTAATATGCAACTGGTAATGGTGCTGTACTTTTTGTACTTGTTGAAGTTCTTCCTGAAGATTTACTGAATTAAAAGAACAAAATGTGTGACTGCTTTAACAGAATAGTGAACCAATATATTGTTAGGAAATAAAAGTGTGAATTCAAGCACAACACTTGTAAGGCAATAGCTACTTGGTATGAAAGCTGTCAAAGTGGTTTGCCCTTTTTCTTACTCTGCAAGGTTGCAGTAATTATGGGTATTTTTCACCAAAAAGGATGCAGTGTTATTAGTCCTATTGGAGCAGAAGAATCACCCACAACACTTCTCAACGTTATGCAAATTACAAAGAGGACAGGGAGCAAAAGAGAGTCTTATCTGAATAAAAAGCTCTTATCATGTTGTTTCCGCCTCTCTAAATCATTGCTGTATCCCCAAGGTCAACAGCCAAATAAATGTCTTGATGGGGAACATTTTCCAGCCTTTTTCATGAATCTTCTCTAATTATGCTCTTTTTACCTCTGTCAAGTGACTTGCTAACCTTTCCCCTCAAATATTTACATATTTTTATGTTTTTGGATTCAGCTGTATTTGATCATTTGATGCAATTTTTACAGTTCACAATTTTTAAACATAATGCAAGCTGCCCCAAACTATATACTCAGACACTGATTTGAACAAGAGTTTTGTCTAATTCCACATTATGACATTTATTCTTGTTTGAGGATTACAACATGAAATTATAACAATTCTTGAGAATTTACTTTCACATTTAGAAAATCTAGGCGGATATAAAACTGAAAAAGGATTTATTGTATCCAATGTGTTTATTTTATCCTTCTGAAACTGAACAATCCATCCATCCGTCCATCCATCCATCCATCCATCCATCCATCCATCCATCCATCCATCCATCCATCCATCCATCNCATCCATCCATCCATCCATCCATCCATCCATCCATCCATCCATCCATCCATCCATCCATCCATCCATCCATCCATCCATCCATCCATCCATCCAACCAACCACTATCCTTACCTGTTTTTACATGTAGAGGTGTTGGGGAGCTACCGGTAGTCATTGTGAGAGAGGTTGAGGGCAGCGGACAGGTCATAAGTGCACAATATTTCAATACTTTTCTTGATTATTTGTATTATGACAAGCAAGGGCATGGGAATGAGTTTACTAACTAATAATACTGGAAACCTGAATAAGTCATAAATTTTCTGTGCAAAAATGTATCGTAAATTAACTACACTGCAAACCTTTCAAAAAATGCATTGTAATCTTTTATCCATCCATCCATCTTCTGTACGTGCTACTTCCTTTCAAGGTTGCATGGGTCACTGGTGCCCATATCCAGCAGTCACAGTGCGAGGGGAAGGATACACTGTCAGAAAAAAAAGTAMTCGATTGTACCTTAAAGGGTACATTGACTTGTCACTGGGGTGGTACCCTCAAAGGTACTGCTAATGTACCCTCAACRGTGGGTACTTATTCGTACCCTTGTAGTTTGTACCTTATAAAGCTCAGAATTGTACCTTTAGTGACAATTTTGTACCCTCTTAAACAGTAACACAAAAAAAAGGGGGGGGGGGCTTTTGACTTTTTTTTTTTACTTTTATTTTACTTTTTTCTTTGACTTTTATAGTGTAAGCCACCACACATAATCACAGGTAACTTAAAAAAATAAACTTTATTTTCCATTTTCACATTTCATTAAAAACTTATAAACAATGTCGAACTGTGACATACAAAATGTCATCAGCAGAGTAAGTGTCATTTGGCTGAAAGTCCATTTCATCTCCTGCTTTCAGCAAAGTCYATTCTAAATCAACTTTGAGTCTGTATGCATGCAAGTGGCAGTCGTACCATTGAGGGATCAGCATTTTCCCACAGAGAATCCATAARGTGTCAATGTTGAAGATGTATTTTATTTGCCAAAATAGTGGCACTGCTTCTGAATGCAGAACATCTACAATGAATACATCTCTGATGGCATACTTAACACAGTTGACTCTGACTTCAGACACACGTTGGAAAACTTTGTTTGTAAAATCAACATTACAGAGGCTGTGATTAGCCATCAGGGCATTCTGCAGTTCAACAGGCAAAGATAAGAATGGAGTTGCTACACTTTTTCCAGGCACACTTTCGAATTCATCCAGACAACTTTGTTGGGAAAATTCCCAACACTGTCTAAGTTGGTGTCTGTTGCTCAGAGTTTTAGCAATGTTTATAAAGTTTCTAMAGTTATGAGCCACAGTTTTAAAATATTGATGTTTTCCCTCAAATCTCATGCACCACAATGAACGCAGAGGTCCAAACATTTCCATCAGTCTTGCATAATGAATCAAATAATGACACTTAGGAGTAATAACATCTCCAAACACCTCTTTCATTTSTGTCAGAAACTCTTGAACTAGTAAATCTAACATTAAAAGATTATCTCTTCTCACCTTTGGTGCCATGACAATCTCCGTAATCTCACGGCATAACAGAAAAACATGCCAATATTTACAATTGGGCGGAACTTTTTGTGCCATCACAAAAGGCAACAACCTAAAAAGGCACCATTTCTGAGAAGCMGATCCAGTGATACCAACTTTCTGTAGTCTCTCTGGTAAAAGCACTGGTTTATTAGCTCTGTTGTTTTGACCAATGCATATACTGTATTTTGGAGTTCTTCTTTTATCTCTTTTATTGTTGTGTTTTTCTGTTTGAGCTTTGCAAATGACTAGTTTCATAACAAGTGGAATTACACCCTCCAACAGGTCGTGCATTATGTCAGGTGGTAAAGCTTTTGTTACATCAAAATAATGTAACTTGTCAAAAGGAGAGGAACTATGTATAAACACCATAAGTTGATTTATCATCAGGATTTTGTTGAATGCATTCAAGATGGCATTGATGAACCTCAGATGTTCTTAAAACAAAGCTGTCTTCCTTGAACAAGTGCTTAATATCTTTATGAGTAGCCATACAATAGCGACAAATTCTACCTGAGTTAAAAGACATTGAAAATCCACCAATCATATGAGCCGACAAGTTATCACCAGATAAAGTTGCAACAGCAGCCCGAATTGTGTGCTCCGTGTCATCAATTGTTAATGTAAAGCCAACAGTAGCGAGTTTTTCAAGATCATCTAGCAAAAGTTTTAATATGACATTCAAGCCACACTTTTTAACAAAGGAGTATTGTACCAATAATGCTAAATGAATGTGTCTCTGCTGAGATCTATACCTTTTGTCCAAATTGCCTATGCTGTAATAAAATGCACATAGCTTGTGTTTGTTTCGTTTCGACCCCAAAGGATTTACTACTTCAATTCTTCCATCCATCCATCCATTTTCTGTACACACTTCTTCCTTTCAGGGTTGCGTGGGTCACTGGTGCCCATATCCAGCAGTCACAGCGCGAGGGGCGGAGTACACCCTGGACAAGTCGCAAGTCCATCACAGGGCCACACATAGAGACAAAGGAGACAAACAACCATTCACTCTCTCACTCACAGGGACAATTTATAGTTATCAATTAACCTAACAGTCATGTTTTTGGTCTGTGGAAGGAAGCCAGAGTACACGGAGAGAACATGCAAACTCTACCCAGAAAGGTCCCCAGGCCGGGATTTGAACCGGTGACCTCCTTGCTGAGAGGCATCAGCTCTACCAACTGAGCCACTGTGCCGCCTACTTCAAATTCATCTTCATAAAAGTGCAGGCGCAGTGCATTTGGATAAGCTTTAAAAAAAGGTGCTGTTTGAAAATGCTGCCATCACAATAGTCTGTTAGAAACTCATCTGTCTCTGGATTACTCTCAGAAAATATTTTATCCTGAAGGTCATCATGTGAACAATAATTTTTCAGCACTTTATCAATGGGTACATATGAAAATGAACCAACAGTCTGTCCTTCTGAGTTTCTTAATTTACAGCGGATAGGCTCAATCATATCAAGCTTGGATTTGCAATGGTTTTTCATCAAATATGGAGATCGAATAGCCTTTGTTGCTTCAATAAAAGAAATCATTAGAATGTATGACAGTTTCTAGTTCTGGACTCTTTGAGATATCAAAGCCATTTTTTGCATGTGATAAGCAATAAAAGCATCGTAATTCTCCTTGAAAAAAAAAAACACTAAAAAATTAACATCATCAACAATCTCCTCGAACAGAAACTGGAAGATGATTTTTTCTCCCTGCATTTCAGAATGAAGTGAAATAAATTGTCCTTGAAGCTAGTTAACAGCTCACCATAAGAGGGAGGACTTTCAATAACATTTCCTGTCAAAGGCTCATCCAAATTATCAGTGACAACCTCCCTTTCACTTTCACCACAATCATTGTCAGACCCTAAAATTTTGTCTCTGTGTTTTCGGTACACATGTCGTCTAAAAGACTCATATTTTGTAAATGTGGACTGGCAATCATCAAGTCCACATGTAATTTTGAAGTTGGCTTCATGTGCATGGATAAGTCCTATGTGCTGAATCAGCTTCATCAAGGTGAAAGCTCTCCTCGAGCATTTGGGGCACCGGTAGGGATGAGGCATAGTGTCAATAGAGGAGATTTATTTTCCTTGTGACTGTTAATGGTAGAGGCCGGTCCCAAACCTCAACTATTCTTGCAATGTACCTTTGGAGGAACATCAGTGTTCTTCAGGTGTCTTGGGTATGCCAGATTGAAGAYGAAGTATGTGCAAAAGGCTGAGATGATCCCTTCATCAACTGTTTGGGTGCGACACACCTCAACACCGTCTGCCTTCACAATGCTTGGAGCTCTCCCGGTGAACGACACTTTTCAATCTTGACCAGTCAACTGAATTGTTGGGTATGGGGATTGAGATTCACACTGTATGAAGTCAAAAAGAACAAAAAGAAAAAACAAAACAAAAAACACAGCAGCAAATTAACTCAACAGCCTTACAGCAGGGAATAAAATKTAGTGTAAATTAAATCAAATCATGAGTATTCTAACCCAATGTAATTTCAGCATCCTTTCAGATAGATTTGTTGAACAACAGATTTGCAAGTTGCAAATCATACCTCTCCAAGCAAGATAAAAAGGTCCATCTTCTCCCTGAAGATGTGCGGTAGAAAAAATGTAGGGGGAATATTGTTAATTATTGAAAAGTTGCTAAATTATAAGTTTCTCATACCTCATTAGCATAGTAAAGGGGCACCACCTGTACATAACAGAAAATTAATCGTGTATTTTTACTCAATCTCACATACTGAAGAACGGAATTCTTTCCAGTTTGGACGGTGAAAATCCAATAAAAGACGCACACGAGCATAAGGAATTTCACAATATACCCTGTATTAACGATTCAGAGGTAACAATACAGACAGGTTATTTGGGCAGACAGAAACATAATTATTATCATGACCTCTGCGTCTTCAATAATAACGTGACTATCATCACCCGATAATTACCTTTCGCATTATTATTCACTGAACCGCTTGTTCTAAACTTTTTCTACACTAGTAAAATAAGTGAAAACTTCCAGATTAATAAAAGAAAGTGTTAATCCATTTATCAAGAAAGGACGTGAATTATAAAGGAATGAACTTGCCAGATCTTCATTCAATGCAATCATCGTTACCAAACACTCTTCCTTCACCACTTCAGCTGAGCACACTACCAAAGTGTAGAAAGCTGATCTTTCCTACAAATTTGATGCGAACCGTCAGTCCTGTCCCAGGGTACCGGAAGGTCAGAGCGAGGTTGGATCACCGGTGCCACCCGATCTCAGAGTGGTCCCGCGCGGGTACAGTTCGGACATACCGAAAATGCTTCGTCAGCTCCAGCTGGAAAATGAGGAGGTCGGCTCGGGTCCGTGTTGATTGAACAGAAGTTCTGGTCAGTTCGGTTCCCAAATAAATCCAGTCCCAGCACTTTAAAAGTGAACTAAAAAATTAAAATAAAAATAAATAAAATGTCCCCGAAGGGAGTAGAAACCTGGAAACTCCTGTATCCTCTCGCTGCTGGTTCTCTCTCCTCTTCTTTACAACTCAAACTAAAACTAACACAATGTTATCTCTTGTCCTGACTGTACAAACTTCGGATTGGCTGAGACAGTCACATGATCTATTTTTTTCTTTTCATGGTTCTTTACTACTAAACTGGTTAAACACACAGAGTGATAGATTACTTGTGAAGTAATTACCGGTAAATCAAGCATTATCACAGTGATTGAATCATGATTAAAAAATACAATGCCTCTTTCTTCTTTTTTTCTTTTATCAGATGACAAACAACAGAAAGACATTTGTTCATGATGTAATTATGAAACCAGCCTTTTGGTGGTGCTCTAAAACCATAAATGAGATGGTATGCAAACGTGTCTTTTGAAGCTTCCTTGGGTGGCAATATCTCAGCAGGAGATCTGGTCTCAAAGGGTTTATAGATGGCAAACCCACTTTGGGGGAGACTTTCTGTCTGGCAACTGGTGAGTCCTTTTGTGATAAACGTTTATTTTTGAGTACTTGAAAGAGGTCTCACAACAGGGCTTAATCAATTGGAGGTTGCAATGTCCTGTTTATTTTAACACCTGTAGATAGTAAACAAAAAGGGTTTGAAGGTAATGAAAGAAGTCATTATTCTCTGTACACATGGGGGATGAGTAATTGTTGACTCAAGTTCTGATGTGGGACTGTTCTTTAAGTTCCTGCTTCAAAAATAAGGGCAGCTCTCATGTCAATATCTGTGAGATAAAAGATGATACTTAATCAGCATTTTATTTCTTCATATTTTGATAAAGCATTTTATATTTGTTAGCAAAAAGCTGAAAATAGTAATTGGTCTTACGCTGAAATTAATTTTGCTTTATTTATCACTAAATACATAACCAACAACATACACACAAAATTTACACAGGTCCTTCTAAAAAAATAGCATATTGTTCATTATTTTCTGTAATGTACTGATGAACATTAAACTTTCATATATTTTAGATTTATTGCACACCAACTGAAGTACAGTGGTGCCTTGAGTTACAAGTTTAATTCGTTCTGAGATGGAGCTCTTAACTCAAATTACTTGTATGCCAAATCAGTGTTCCCCATAGAAATAAAATGAAATGCCCTTGATCTGTTCTGGACTCCACAAAAACACTACTATTTTTGTTACATGTTTTTAAATCAGTAAAATCATTATGAATAACAAAAATTGAATAAAAATACATAACAGAATATATTTTCTGCAATGAACTACAGCAGTTTTATTAAGTAAGTACACTGTAAAAGGTACAGCTTCAATATGGTGCAGACTGTGGAAGTGCTGCGCTCGTACTGCTTTGCTAAGTCGACTACACGCACACCTTTCTCGCGTTTTTCATTAATTTCTTTCTTCAGTTCAATGCACATCATCCGCTTCTTTTTCTCGGCGCCATCCTTTGCTCTCACTTTTTTTGGTCCCATAGTTGGCTAAAGCTGGTTCGTGAAGTTTTATAAAAATAACTGCGAGTGGAACACAAATGCTTTAACCGCAAGCTAACTGTTCAAAGCTAACTGAGACGGTGAACACCTGTTGCGGTGTTCACACCTGCGTTTGTGGTGCCATCTAGCGGTGGGGCATGTGAAGTTCACTCGTAACCCAAATTTTAGCTCTAAACTCAAAGATAAAATATATCTGAGAGACTGCTTGTATCTCAAAAGACTTGTTAGTTAGGACACTCTTAAGTCAAGGTACCACTGTAGTTCAAACCTTTTATTGTTTTAATATTGATGATTTAGGCAAAAAAGTAAAGAAAAACCTATCTCAAAAAATTAGCATATCATGAATGTAAACGAGTTATTAACCTAATCATCTGAATCAACGAATTAATTCTAAACACCTGCAAAAGCTTCTTGAGGCTTTTAAAAACTTCCAGCCTGGTTCATTACTCAAAACCGCAATCATGGGTAAGACTGCAGAAGGCCATCATTGACACCCTCAAGCAAGAGGGGAAGACACAGAAAGACATTCCTGAACCATGAGGCTAAAACAACAGTATGTGCGCACGGGAGATGTGGAGCAGAGCACGGGAGCAGAGCGCAGTATTAGGAGAGATGGAGACTGTCGGCGGGCAACTGTTATGGTTGATACTGCTGGATTCTTTTATGGAACATGATGGAGATTTTTTGTTTCAGCGGGCGACGGCTCCCCCTCCCCCTCGAACGATTGGTTGCACCAGTGTGACCACACATTTTTTTAGTCGCACTATTAGGAAATCAGGTCGTATTTGCAACCAAATTGGTCGCACTCTAGAGCCCTGTTTTGAGATAGGGATTYTTGATTTTTCTTTACTTTTTTGCCAAAATCATCAATATTAAAACAATAAAAGGCTTGAACTACTTCAGTYGGTGTGCAATGAATCTAAAATATATGAAAGTTTAATGTTTATCAGTACATTGCAGAAAATAATGAACTTTATCACAATATGCTAATTTTTTTTAGAAGGACCTGTAAGAGAAATAAAAATTTTAAATGTGAGCCTGAAAACACAGCAGAATGGACAACAACATATAATGTACCTGATACTTCTTCAGTGAGAGCTTCCTTTCTTGCCTCCTGGTAAAGCTGGTACAGAGGTGACTTCCCCTGGGTCAGATGAAGAACTTTTGGCACGATACAGGCAAAACCTTCACTGAATCGTTGTTGCATGCTTCCTACTGCAGGATGAATACGCTGCACTTCATCGCACAGCTGCAAAAGAACAAATATTGTGCTGTTAGCAGTTTGATTGAATACCACTTGTCCAAACTTTGTTAAAATATTAACCTTTGATACATTTACTTTTTTAAATTAAATTAAATTTGTTTTGAAAAGCATATGTACACCTGAAAAAGCCACACACAGATGAACACAAGTAGCTAGAGAAGCCCCTGCAAAGCTTCTTTTACTGCTTACTCTTTTCCATACCACGAAATAGACAGAAATAATGTAAATTCAGATTCAGGACTTTTTTAGGACAGTTAGATTTATTACATCATGTTCTTTCTGACTAATACAGATTTAGGACTTAATAGTCAGAAAGAACAAGATGTAATAAATCTAACTTTGTTGTTATAATAATAATAAAAACAACAACAATGAATTAGTCTTACAAAGCACTTTTCTAGACACTAAGGCTAACGTTCACACTGCAGGCAAATCCGACCCAAATCCGATTTTTTTGACCCATCTGACTCATATCCGATTTTTTTATGACAGTCTGAACTCGACAAATCCGATTTTTTCAAATCCGACCCAGGCCGTTTCAGTATGTGGTTTTAAATCGGATATATATCTGATGTTTTCAAAGTGACTGCAGTGTGAACGTTCATGTCACATTCATCTGACTTTTTCATCAGTGAGGAGGGGGTGAAGGACCGATAAAACACTAACCTCAAGTCTCGCTGTTTATAAATCTGTAGCTCCATGTGTTTACAGCTCCAAAACACAAGTCCAGTTGCTTCATCTTTTTACTTTTCATTTTCCACGTTGATAGTATGATAATAGTGGTCCAGCCTGGGTCGTGGAGAGTTTCGATCCTAAAGTTCGATACTCGGTCGATACTTTTTCAGCTCGTAGTTTCGTTCAAAAAAAAAGCTTCACTGGAGCATCCCGGTCAGAGGCAGGTTCAGATATAAACACTGAACTAAAGAATCATGTCAGATAATTATTTAATCAGCTCTGATTAAACAACAACTTCHGATTCGATGCGCAAAAAATAGCATCCATGCTAGCTCTGTAAACAAACAAGTCGGCTGATGAGACGTCACGTCTTTTACTGCGCATACGTGTCACATCAGTGCTGTGTTGCGTTCACACACGGGTCTGATACAGGCCACCTTTAAAATGTAATGTGAACGTTCACACAAAAAGATCGGATTTTTTCAAAAAATCGGAACTGAGCATTAAGACCTGCAGTGTGAACGTAGCCTAAAAGACTCTTTACAATTTTCAAGCATTATTCATTCACACATTGATGGTGGTAAGCTACAATTTAGGCACAGCTGCTCTGGGGCACACTGACAGAGGTGAGGCCAACATGCACCAGCGCCACCAGACCCTCTGACCACCAGCAGGCAAAAGGTGGGTGAAGTGTCTTGCCCAAGCACACAACAATTGAAATGGATGGAAAGGGGGATCGAACAAGAACCCACAGGACAACTCCCCTAAGCACTCAGACACAGTTGTTACACATAGCGCATCACATTTGTCTAGATTATGTACTCCATACCAGGATGAAAAAATAATTTTACATTAATTTTACACCTGTAAATGTCCTTTAAAAAGGGTACTTCTCAAGCGTGTCTGCCAAAGTCATCCCATCTGCAATCTCCTTTCGCCGCCATGCAAAGGTCTGTTGCATACGGTCTTTGACAATTTTTGTGTCTGGTTGCACCTTCTGGTACTGGCTGTGCAAGACCTTCACATGTGCCTCAATGGAAAACGGATCCTCACCAAGGACATTAGGAACCTAAACAATGAGAATGAAAAGGAATAATGTCCACAAATGCAAATTTGATTTAACTACATCTCTAGCACTTAGACCTGTAATATTTACGATGGGGAATGAATGCCCTTTATACTATTTAAAGATCTGACCACTGACTGCTTTAACTGACCACATAATTATAAAACAAATCAAGCAGACAAGCTTGTTCAGGACAAGCATGGAAAACTCACCACTCTTATGCCAATACGATATCCTGCCCTTGTGGAATCCCTAATGCTAAGGACACTAAATACAGTATATTGCTGTAMGGTTTCACTTACATAACCATTTCCCTCATAATCCCTGAGAAAGGGGTACTTCACAATCAACATCTTTACAGCCTGGGCATATTCTGCATTTGTGGGATACCTACAACATGCACAAAATGAAACAATGGAGAGTTAAGTGTTAACATTTGTGTTATTGTAAAAAAAAATCAGTCAACACAATCCTAATATTAAGAAATATAGTTAATTTTGGGGAAAAACTTACATTGTGTGCTGTGCAACAGTTTCATGAAGGCAGTGTCCGTTTAATCCTTATATCAGGGTCCTACTGTGGCGCACCGAACGATCCATTCACACCAGTGCAGCTGGATTCTTTTTATTTTTTTTAAGAAATCAGGTCGCCTTTGCGACCAAACTGGTCACACTCTAGAGCCCTGCTAACTGTTGTTTTGACAGACAATCAGGTACAAGCTTAGGTACGCAAGGGAGCTTAATGACATCCCATCTGATGCGCTTTTTCCTTTTTTGACAGCGCAAGCGCACCTGCGCACCTCTTCTGCACACCTCTGTATATATCAGTAATTTAAAACTTGCCTGAGCTTCCTCCACCTTTCATTGCTTCAAATGTCTCACTACTCTATATACTGCCATGATTCTTCTGATAAGATATCATTGCACAAAATATCTAATTTGATTTCATTCATGTTGAAAACTCAGCTGAGTTTTGCCATGGTTCTAGATGTTGCCCTTATGTTGTGTAACTGTTACTCCTGTTACTCTTTTTTAAAAAACAAAGAAATGAGAAAGACCGAGGTTACAAAAGGAAGATGTACAATTATCCCCCTTCACTGCCAAGGCCCGAGAGAGCAAAGATCAACTCCAGAGGACAGCTAGGAGGAAGCTAACACAGCAGCCAGTACAGCAATATTCTAAGGATCACGTTTATCCAGCTATTCCAGACTCAGCCATTGTGGATTTAGTGGTGGAGGTAAATTATATCATCCAGTTATTCCAGTTTCTGTCCGTGAAGCTGTCTACTTTTAAGATTAGACTGAGGGCTTTCCTTTTTGATAAATCCTACAGTTAGACTCAGGTTTCCAGAATTATTCTTCATTTCTGCTCCTATAGACTTAGACTGCTGGAGCACAAACTGAGCACATTTCTTCACTCTGCTGTTGTCTTTAGTCTCTGTTCTCTACATGTTTATTGTAATTATTTCTATCATGTTTTTCTTTGTCTTCCAGAAGAAGGTGCACCTGGACCAGTCCCGGACCAGTTCTTCTGTGTTTGTCTGTGTGTTTCCTGTCCCTCAACCAGCCGGTCGAGGCAGATGGCCGCCTGTCCTGAGCCTGGTTCTGCTGGAGGTTTCTTCCTGATTGGCAGGGAGTTTTTCTTCCCCACCATTTGCTCAGGATGGGAGACTGTGATGAAGTGATTCAATGCAGCCTATTGGTTTCTTCTTCTTTAGATTGTTCTTTTTATGTACATTGCCCTGAGACAACGTATGTTGTGACTTGGCGCTATATAAATAAACTTGAACTTGAAATTTGAAATTGAGGAGGAAATCCGCCAGCTATGGGAACAGTTTGAGAGCCTGATGCTGAGGCAGCTGTTTGTCATTCACCGTTTTGCTGCTTCCGACAAGAACATTAGATCCTTTCACAAAGTAGGTGTGTGCGCGTACACGCATTTGAGTATGAAATTATTTTAGGCAAATTTTTCATGAGTTTTATGCAAAAGTAAAAACTTGTTAGAGTGTATACAGAGTGGAAAAAACACGAGCGCCCTTGAGTGTTG
Organism: Austrofundulus limnaeus; assembly: GCF_001266775.1. Taxonomy (NCBI): domain Eukaryota; kingdom Metazoa; phylum Chordata; class Actinopteri; order Cyprinodontiformes; family Rivulidae; genus Austrofundulus; species Austrofundulus limnaeus. The sequence goes on from NW_013953291.1 coordinate 25,492, forward strand.
ATATCTGATCCATGCCTATAACAGGCTCTGGTCCTTTAAAGTGGGCTTGACTGCCAGCTCTTGCAAGGTAGTCAGCTCTCTTGTTACCATAGATGCCAATATGTCCTGATATCCATTTAATAGTAACACTGTTAACTCTCTCCAGTTGGTTGACTGCCTCGGCACACTCCCAAGCCACTAGTGACATAAAGTGTGGCCCTTGGAGAGCTCTAATAACAGCTTGGCTATCTGTTAGGATGAATATTTCCTTCTGCATACTCTGAAGTTCTTTGAGAGATGCCGCACATTGGTGGATATATCTCAGCTTGAGATGCCTTTACAAAACCACCTGGTGGGTAACTATACTCTTTCTTGCTATGGTTGTGCAGAATCAGCACCTTGCACCTACTGACCCCTTCATAAGGGATCAGTCTGTAAAACAGTAGAAACAATCAGGAGACAGGTCCACCATAAAGAAATTACTCCAGGCTGACCTATCTTCAATTTCTGTCTTAAAATTAGGTTCAAATTGTATTTTTGACCATTCTGTCTCCTGGGCCTGCAGTTACTGGAACAGCAGCAACTGCCCAGTCCCAGATTCTAGTGTGCTGTGAGTCGGATAGGCTTTTCCACCTAACAGACTGGTGTAATCTTACCGCACTGGATGCAGCCTCCCCTAAGATGTGTAAATCCATTTGAGTCAGATCCAGTAGGACTTCAAGGGCTGCCGTGGGTGTTGTTCTAATGGAACCTGTGATACTCAGGCAAGCCATTTGTTGCACATGGGTGAGCATCACTCTTGACACCCCAACTTGAACTCGAACCCACCACACTAAAGCAGCAAAGCAAAGCATGGGGCAGACTGTGGCCGTGTAGATCCATCTGATAACCTTTGGGGTAGCACCCCAACAACTACCTGCAATTCTACAGCACTGGTGTAGGCACATTGCTGCCTTCTTACACTTTTCATTTACGTGTCTTTTCCAGTTACGCTTCCTGTCTAGATAGACACCCAAGAACTTAACAGATTCTGACAGGGAGAGTTCTACAGCCTCCAAATATGGAGATGAGGACCCCTTCCTTGACTTCTTTTGAGTGAAAAGAACCAATTCTGTCTTATTTGGGTTGACAGAAAGTTCCTGCTCTCGGCAATGTCTGGATACTATGTTTAGTCCCCTTTACATCAGGTTACATACAGTACCCAGACAGAAGCCTTCTATAAGTATGACCAAGTCATCTGCATATCCTTGTGTGTGAAGTGTAGATCTATTCAACTCAGTAGGCTGTCAACAACCAGGAGCCARCACAGGGGCGAGATTACTCCTCCCTGTAGACAGCTCTGTCTGAGGTTAACAGTTATTGAGCAGTCCCCCAGAGCTGAAGATGCTTTCCTTGTCAGAAACATGAAAACGAGCCATTTTGTGGTTGTCTCATCAACACCTTTACTGGCAAGTGCTCTCTCAATAGCTTCTACAGGAACATTGTCAAATGCCCCCTGTATGTCCAAAAAGCAGCCAAGCGCATATTGTCCATGTGCCAGACTGCATTCAATTCGAAAAACATCCTGTAAGGCTGTTTCTGTAGAAAAACCTGCCTGATATGCATGTTGTTTAGGACTTAATGGTGATAGCATTAAGGTGCCATCTCATGTGTCTATCATCAACCTCGCCATTCCCTTCAGCAAGAAAGATGTTAAGCTGATGGGTCTGAAAGATTTTGCTTGTCTATATGTTGTTTTACCAGGTTTGGGCAGAAATACGACTTGTGCCGTCCTGTACCCAACTGGTCCATAACTGTTTGCCAGACAAGTGACATATGTTCTAGTTATTGTGTCCAGAAGTAAATCCAGTCCTCTTTGAAGAAGCGCTGGGAAAATACCATCTGGACCACAAGCTTTAAATGGGTCAAACATATAAATTGCCAATTTTACTTTATTTTTCATAATGATACACGCAGCTATGCTCCAGTCGTTGTCGGTTGGATTTAGGGTGGCGACTGTGCCAGGCTGTGCAGTCTCTTCTGCCCCTGGAAAATGTGGAGAAGATGCTGAAGCACACTTTCTTGTGTGACTGGCAATCCTGCTGGTGGAACATCGAAGGATAACTGATTGACTGGATCCTTTCTAAGAAGCTTGTACAGCTTAGAAGAGGCACTAGGTCCTTTAACTTCTTCGCAGGACTTTCTCCAAGAAAGTCTCTTACACTCCTCTAGAACACTTTTATAGTGATTGTGAGACTGTACATACTGTTACCACCTGGTTTTACTTGGTTGGGATCTCTATCTTCACCATTTACTTCTTGCTGCCTAACGGAGGCCAGACAACTCTGCAGTCCACCAAGCCAGCTGCTTTGATGGCCTCCAGACTTTCTCCAGACAAGTAGACTTGTTGGCAGTTTGCACAGCATCAGTCATGCTTGTGACCTCTGTCTCTATGTCTTAAACAGTTTTAATTCTGGCAAATCTTCCACCCATCAACTCAGACAGATTGTTAATAAACACATTCCAATTGGTGTTTTTTGGGTTTTTGTAAGTGACTGGGTGTGGTTTCCCCATCTTCAGCGTGAACTGAATACGTCAATGGTCTGACATGGTTTCCTCTGGGGACACCTCCCAGTCACATATGCTGTTTACCAAGTCCATACACCTGACTGTTGTTTCAATGATCTCCTTCCTGTTAACGGTTTGGAAGGTAGGTACATTGCCCTGATTAAATACTAGCAGACCTTCTGTCAGCAAGTATTCTAACAGTGATCTGCCTCTGGGGTTATCAGAGCTTCTCCAGCACACATGATGTGAGTTGGCATCACAGCCCATAAGTACAGAGAAGCCCTTAGCTTTAGCATAATCGACTATCGCCATAAACTCCTGTGATGAGGTGGCTGCTGTGAATCAAATGGCAGATAAACAGATGCTGCAATAATTTATCTGGATTCACCATTTGACTGAATATCCAGCTGCACTGCTACAGCATCACCTGTTGTTAGGTGGGGCAGTGCAGTGCATCTTACACCTTTTGTCAGGGCTACTGCTGGTCTGGGCCTTCGGCTGCTCACATCATAAAGAAGTGAGCCCCCAGGAAATCCCAGGCCTCTTACCATAGATTTTACAATCCAAGGTTCTTGGATGAAGGCTATGCCTAAATGCATCCTGCTAAGGCAATTACACAGCAATGTACTGGCATCTTTACAGTGATGCAAGTTGCTCTGAATGAATTCCATCATCCCCACAGCCACAGAGACTGGGAGGTAGGATAGCATTCACTACATGGCCTCACTAATTTCTTTGCCACTGACCTTAAAGGTAAGCCGGCTCAGCTCATAGTTTGGCCTGTTCCCCAGATATGCTAAGACATCTAGAGACTTGTTGTCCATGCCGAGAAGCAGAAACTGACCAGTAGTCTGCCGCTGAACATGAACTACCCTCCAGACATCTGTCTGCAGTCCCGGGTTCTGTCTCCAGAATCAGTGTAGAACCACCCGAGATTCCGCAGGTTCCCCAGGCACAAACACACCAACTCTCTTAGGAACTGGGAGGTCCCAGACTCTCTTGGCAGAAAATTCATGGCCCTCCCAACTAGGGATCTGGGAGACAGCAGGTAAGAGCAATTCCATGGCTGGTTCATCTGCACTGTTCACACGAAAGGTGCCCTGCACAAGACCTGACTCGTTGAACCATGGCACCGGATGGTCGTCCTGCACCTGGCCAATGAGCCCCACCAGGCTGGCCCACACATGTTCACTTTCTTTTTTTTTCAGAGGTCTGTGTGGGTCATCATCTAGAAAGCAGGTTCCCACCAGCAACCAGTGCCATTGAAGGCCTGTTGTGGTGTTTCTTTGGGACATTTGCACTACCTGGAGTCGAGGCTGTAGCCCTCTTCCTCTTTTGAGAAGAAGGCCCTGTTCCATCTCCAGCACTGTTTTTAGATGTCCTGGGTTTAGGGTGGTCAGCTCCCGACCCTTTAAAAGGCTCATTCGCCGACTCCCCTTTCCCAGCCACCAAACAAGAAGAGGGTTTCTTCTTTTTCCTCTTCTTCTTCTTCCTGTTTTTCTTAGGGTCTTGGAGGGAGAGACTCTCCAGATCTCCCGAGAGTACATCTCCCCCTTGACCTTCCCTCCATCAGAGGACCCCAGCAGCATGTCAGTGTCCTCGATACTTAAAGACCCCAGTACTTGTACGGCCCCGACCACTCCCCAATCAGGTGCAGTCAAGGGGCTACCCTCATGCTGAGTACTCCTGGTAGACCCAGCATTAGCAGAGGCAGAAGCCCTCGCCGTCGCTGAACCCCCAGGCACTGAGTTCCCCGGTTGTCCAGAGCCCAACACGTGAGCATCAGGCTCCGTAGCCAGAGTAGGAGTTGTTCCAGTCACTGTACTGGCCTGCCCAGCCTGATTCCCCACCAGACAGAACAGAGGCACGGTCGTAAGACCACCCATGGCACCCGCACCCAAGGTACTATAGGCTAGGTACCCGGAGATTTTAGAACCACCTTTTGCCTGGTACTGGGGGCCGGTCCCTTGTCCGCTCATGTTTTAAAATGATGTCAACTTGCCATCCATCAGGGGTGGACAGCTAACGAGTGTTGACAATGTCCGGGTTTTAATTCAGAGTATTCCTTCTCTTAGACGGATTGCCTGTCAAGGCTAATGAGCCCCGCCTGCCCGGCTGCTTTTGGTTCACAGCACCCTATTCGCCTTTCAGCTTATTCAGGCACACCCCTACATAGCAGGGATCCCCTAACCACCACCTGGGGGATGCACCTCTACACAGTGGAGCCTCAGCGCAAGGTGTGTCAGTGTTGGTACATACAGCGGGTAAAATAAGTATTAAACATGTCACCATTTTTCTCAGTAAATATATTACTGGAGGTGCTAATGACATGAAATTTCCACCAGATGTTGGTAACAACCCAAGTGATCCATACATACAAGGAAATCAAATCAAAAAGAAAAAATTGTGTAGGTCTTCTGGACGGGTTCTTCTCTAATGAAACGTTTCGTCTC
>NW_013953291.1:31613-33233 GCF_001266775.1 Austrofundulus limnaeus
GAGACGAAACGTTTCATTAGAGAAGAACCCGTCCAGAAGACCTACACAATTTTTTCATTTATGGTTTGATTTCTTTGTATGTATGGATCACTTGGGTTGTTACCAACATCTGGTGAAAATTTCATGTCATTAGCACCTCTAGTAATATATTCACTGAGAAAAATGGTGACGTGTTCAATACTTATTTTACCCGCTGTATGGTTGGTAATATGCTAATTCTGTACTGTGGAAATCATTAACAGTCACTGTCGAGTGAAAAAAAAAAACTTTTGCTAAGACAGTGTTGCCTGCGAACCAGAATACCGGTGCATAGCCAAAGAATGAGGAAGTGCTAGAACGGAAGTCCATGGCATGTAGGCTATTTGCACACTGCAAAAGCTAAACCGAAACCAAACATATTGTCTTATTCCAGATAAGCAGCAGGCTGTATTATCATTTATGCTTCTAATCTTCCATTAAAGTAGAATTGATCAGTTGTGAACCATCAGTGGGATCCTCTCAGAGAAACTGTTAGTGGTGCCTTTGCTTCCATCTAATTCACTAAAGCACAGTTTATTACCCCTTCTCTGCCTATATTCATCCGTCTTCCTTATTATTTCCCTTTCTCTGTGTGGTGCCTTTACTCTCCATTCTTTATGATTCCATCGTCTTCACTCTCCATTTATTACTTTATTCTTTATATGTTTGTCCTTTGGCCTCCTTCCATCCACACGTCCCTGCATCCAAGATGAACTGCACAAAGCCTCACATCTTCAGGATTACCTTAGATAAAAATACCCCCCCCCCCACACACACACCTCCTAAATGCTGCTTTCCTCTTTTCACTGCATTCTCCACTCTATATACATAATTTTATCTTTCCCTCAGCATTGTTTGTTCATCTCTGCCAACATCTCATTTTCTCCAACTCTATCTTCCCTGCTGATTATCAGTCATTGAGTATTCCCTGATTCTTAGTAGGATTGTATCAGAATGATTGGGAAGTTGCAGGACTTTTTGTTGACCCTTAGTGAAGTAATCTGTGTTGTCAACTGGGGAGCCCTTCAGCAGCTAAAGCGATTGGCTGGAGGACTTACTGATAGAAAAGTCTCACATGAAAGGAAGGAAAGATGAAAGACATCAAGGGAAAAAAAACTATTCAGTGTTGTATCTTTATTTTAGCTGCAAGTTTAATTCAAGAAAAAACAACATTACCTGCTAACTTTCTTGACAGTTATTTCTTACCAATTGTCATTTCACCATGTACTTACTGTGCATGTATTGCAGTGGTGGGCACAGTAGCCTACTGCTAAATACCAATCTGCTAAGATAGAAACTAGCTTGTCATTTAGCGGATTCTTTTTTTGCTAACATTGGACCGATTAGCTTCCACTAAATAAGGTTCTGCTAATTTTAAGTCCACTAAAAATTCACAAGTGTAAAACTTCTATTTTCATGCTGTTTTTCCTGAATTATATATATACACTCACCGGCCACTTTATTAGGTACACCTGTCCAACTGCTTGTTAACACTTAATTTCTAATCAGCCAATCACATGGCGGCAACTCAGTGCATTTAGGCATGTAGACATGGTCAAGACGACAATCTCCTGCAGTTCAGACCGAGCATCAGTATGGGGA
>NW_013953291.1:34293-39592 GCF_001266775.1 Austrofundulus limnaeus
TATATATACACACATCCTCTCACAAACAGTGCTGGATGTGTCCGTAGGGTTGCCACTGTAGCATGAATGACCTCTCTTCCAATGTGACCTCTTGACCCTACAGTATGGTGACCAGAAGTGCCTGTTTTCTGAGACAGTCCCTGTTTTGGACAACTTGTCCCTGGATAAAAGTCCCCGGAAATGTCCCCGATCTGAGCTTTTTATGAAAGAGAGGAAAAAAAGTCGTGTGTAAACTGTTACAACTGTAAGATGGGTCTGAAGTGTGAATGAGCATGTTGTGCAACAACAGCTGTTCTTGTACTGCATGGCTCAGTGGGTACTTTGGCGCACACACACTCACCAGCGGTGTGTTTACAGGGGAGGACATACAACCCTTGGCAAAAAGTATGGAATCACCAGTCTTGGATGAGCACTCATTAAGACATTTCATTCTGTGAAACAAACTCAGATCAAAAACATGATACAATCAGTGGCGATTGTAGCCCTGTTTAAGGGGTGCTTAAAAGCTTAGATTCGCCAAAATATTAAATAAAATTTAAACTAGATGCATTTATGGAGCGCACACCTTTGCCAGTCACGCAGTAATATGTCTGGGTATGAGTGTGGTTAACACTCAAAAATCCGAGGTTTCTCTGGACTCGAACGCATCACAGACGCAAGTCTCATCAGCTGTTCAGCGTTAGCCAAAACAAAACTTTAGGAGCAGAGCACAATAGATAAATATAAACTCCAGATAAAGTGGCAGAAAAACAAAGAAACGGTGGTCTGGCTGCAGCCTGTCGATGGTCAGGAGGTGGAGGATATTTCGTGGTTTGGGGGAGGGAAAAAAAAAAGAACCAAACTGGTGGACAGAGGTAAGCTATTCTGTGCTAACAGCTGATTAACCACCACAGTTCTTCTTCCATCATGTTGAAAGTAACTTGAAATTAGGGTTGGGCATAATCGTATTGTGTGCAATTAATCGTCAGAAAAACATAAATCGATTATTTTTTGGTACTTGACGATTAATACGATTAATGCTACCAGGCAGACTGACTGCCTGGTATTAATCGCGAAGCGGAGAGGAGCATTGAGAAGACTAACATTAAAAAAAGTACTGTAATTGATTTACCGACACAATTTAAAATTTGATGTATAGCTTGAAGTCTGTAATTTTGACACAATTTGGAACAGATTTTTATCTAACTAAATTGGTCATGTGACTAGGACATAAGGCTGTCCAGGGACTCCAGGGGATTAATAGTCAAATTAATCCTTATTGGCTAAATACCACAATTAATTGTGATTAGTTATTTTGACAATATTGCCCAACCCTACTTGAAATATTTATCGGGGACTCTTGTTCTTGAATAAAACTATTAACACAGAAGATATAAATTTGTATGAACAAAACTACAGTCAAGGTGTGTCTACGTTTTTGTTTGACATCCACGTTTCCATCCTCCTCCCAAAAGGAAAGTTTTCTCCCTAAGATTATAGATTCTCACGTGAAAATCTGCAATTTTCAGTTTTACAGAGTTGTTTGAAGAGTTTGTGTTGAGTTTAAAAAAATGAGTTATCCACAAACTATGGAGCTCTGTAAAGACTGTATTATTGTTCTTCTGCTTTATTTGCAGATATTTTATTTCTGTAAAATGTTAATGTAGCTATACAATTTCTGTTTAAATAGCAAGAAAACAAATATTTGAAAATGACACACAGGGACTCTAATGAATTATTTGTGTACTAATTATTAGGAAATTGATATAATCATTCAAAGAAATATTGAATTAAATTAAATTGAATCAAAATATAATTGAATTGTGACCCAAAGAATTATAATGGAGTTAAATTGTGAGGTTTTTTAACAGTACCCAGCCCTAACACAACACAAATTCAGCTGTATGGATTGTTTGGAAGGAGTTTAGAAATATAATGAGAGGAAGAGTAAACGTTGGAGAGACCATTATGTTTGAAGGAAACCAGTTATTTTTATGGAGGAATATTGTTGTTTTCTTGAAGCTGACTGTTGGTTTAAGCTGCAGCCACTTCCTTAATACTGCATGTTTGTCTCTGGAATATAGCTACACCTGGTTAACATCACAGTAGGCTACACCTACTAGCTGAACTGTAGCTACACCTGGTTTACATTACAGTACACCTACTAGCCCGCTGTGGGACTTTTAATATATATTTCAAGCTACTAGTAAACTTGATGGATGATGATCAAATTGCTTTAGCTGGGCTAGGAGTGATTTCTATTACAATTTCATTTAAGCTGATTTTTTTCCTAGTTAGGCCACACTGTGTTTGTTAGACTGTGGCTAAAAAGGGCAAAGTTATTTAGCCTACTTTATGCCCACTTTATTTATTTGTATATTAAATTGGGCTGTTTCTTTACCTGTGAATGGAAAGGTGATTTGTTCTGTAACTGCTGCTCCACTTGGGTGTTTCTCACGTGTGATGGGTCAAATGCAGAGCACAGATTTCATCATTGCATGGGAACATTCATTGATGACAGATAAAGTACATTTATATGATAGGCTCACTTCATGAATGATGAACTGAAACAGCAAAACTTCATATTGTAACATTCAGGTAAAAAATAAACACTACGGTTTTTAATCTGATTTTCAGGTACAGTTCAGGTTAAAGACTAGCTTTCACTATTTTACCTTGATAATAAGCTGGTTTTAGATTGCCTTATTAATCCAATCAATTTAGTAAAATGCTCTTCAGTTGACTGGAAAATGCATAAAATTTTGAGGTAGATTTTTAAAAAATCTTCCAGATTGGTTCACTCCACAGTTGTTTGTTAATATTAATATGTGTCTCATTGATGTTGGCAGGTTTCACGTAGACTTCTTACATTCTGTTTTTAATTTAATATGTAGTTGATCACTGTTTTAGTTTGTCAAAACTATTTAATTTCGTATATGAATATATGTAAATAAGCAGTGAGATTTAGAAAATTGCAGCAACAAATATCCTACCGCCCTGCTGGGGGCTAAGCACCCCTAAATATCAGATCCTAGAATTGCCCCTGGACACAATAATAAGGTCATTCCAAAGTGCAATTTGTTGGCTTTCAGGAACACGCAAAGAAATGAAGAGAAAACATTTTGGAAGTCAGTGAATGTTACTTTTATTGACCAAGGACAGGGGAAAAAATATGGAATCACTCAATTCTGAGGAAAAAAGTATGGAATCACTCAAATTGGAGGTAGAAAATAAGGACACACCCAGTCAATTTCCTTTCCCTAAATGGACACCTGCCTCAGATTAGATCTGCTCGTTAGTCTGCAGTTAAAAACACCTGCAGTCATGACACCTTGGAGGGCTGCTGGACGAAGTGGAGTGGCAAGAACCATGGCTTTAACAAGAGAAATGTCTCTTGAAACAAAAGAGAGGATTGTGAAATATCTTGAAGAAGGTAACTCTTCATGCATGGTTGCTAAAGATGCAGGCTGTTCACAGTCAGCTGTATCCAAGAAATGGATCAAGTACAAACAGCATGGAATGGTTGTTAAAGCCAAGCATATTGGTAGACCAAGAAAGACATCAAAGCATCAAGACAAACAACTTAAGGCCATTTGTCTTGAAAACAGAAAAAGTATAACTAAACAGATGAAGCATAAATGGGAGGAAGCTGGAGCCAATGTATGTGATTGAACCGTAAGAAATCACCTAAAGGAAATGTGATTTCAATTCAGGAAAGCTAAATGAAAACCATTGTTGACACCTAAACAAAAAAGAAAAAGCCTGCAATAGGCTAAGGAGAGACAGTCATGGACTGTGGATGACTGGATGATAGTTATCTCCAGCGATGAGTCAAGAATCTGCATTGGACAAGGTGATGATGCTGGAACTTTTGTTTGGTGCCGTTCCAGTGACATTTATGAAGATGACTGCCTGAAGAAAACAACCAAATTTCCACAGTCCTTGATGACATGGGTCTGCATGTCAGGCAAAGACACTGGGGAGATGACTGGTTAATTCTTCTATCAATGCACAAGTTTACATTGACATTTTTGGACAGTTTTCTCATCCCTTCAATTGTGAGGTGATGAAATAATTTTCCAAGATGACAATGCATCGTGCCACAGGGCAAAAACATTGAAGGCATTCCTTGGAGAAAGACACATTCGGTCGATGTCATGGCCTGCAAATAGTCCAGATCTCAACCCAATTGAAAACCTGTAAAAAGCTGATCTGGCAACTGCTATCAAAGAGAGTTGGCACCAAACTGATGAAGAAAACTGTTTGTCACTCATCAAGTCCATGCCTCAGAGACTGCGAACCATTATAAAAGCCAAAGGTGGTGAAAATAAACACTAGTGATGTATTTTGAATGGTCTTTTGTTGACATGGATGAGTGCCCACTGCAATGGTGGTCAAAAAGACTACAAAAACTAGCACTTATTGCATATGAATATTTCTCAACACCTGCCACCACTGTACCTTGTGAGAGACTGTTCTCCCTGTCGGGCCACATCGTTCAGAAAAAGAGAGCTGCTCTTTCTTCTAGTAACGTTGAGAGACTGGTGTGCCTTAGTAGTTGGCTACATATGAAGGAGTAGATTTGGTTTCAAAGCTAAAGCTGAAAAGTTCTACAAGGTTCAAAATTGTCTTTTAAATAGTGAATGTTCTGAATCACAACTTGAATGCACTGGTAATGCACTTTAGTTAAGTCATTGTTATGTTGTGATTGTTTTTATACAAAAGCCAGTTTCTTTATTTTGCATATTTTAAAAAGTGCCAAAGTTAAAGAAAAATGAACAAAATCATACTTTATTTTCAAACAATGAATGTTCTGAACCAAAAATTGAATGTATTAGCAATGCACTTTAGTTATGTAATTAGTTAATGCAAAAGCTAGATTTTATTTCAAATCTTTTAAGAAGTCTTTCCAAGTTAAAAAAAAAGATAAAAATAAGTCCCTTATGTTAAACTGATGACTTGTCATGATTAATTACAAGTAATCAGTATTTTTTTTAGATTTACAAGTAATTATTTAATTTGTATTAATCGATTAATCAATTTTTTTTATTGTGGTAATATGGTGGTATTGTCAACGTGCAGGGTTTAGACAATGAAACTGAAACACCTATCATTTTAGTGTGGGAGGCTTCGTGGCTAAATTGCACCAGCCTGGTGGCCAGTCTTCATTAATTGCACATTGTCTGAAAGGGATGTTATGGTCTAAAACCAGGTGTTTCAGTTTCATTTTCTAACCCCTGTATATGCAAATAGAAAAGAAATGTGTGTGCTGTGTGTGTGTGTGTGTGTGTGTGTGTGTGTGTGTGTGTGTGTGTGTGTG
>NW_013953291.1:39647-44662 GCF_001266775.1 Austrofundulus limnaeus
GTGTGTGTGTGTGTGTGTGTGTGTGTGTGTGTGTGTGTGTGTGTGTGTGAGTGGCTCAAGATGTTTTTCCACTATCAACCATGTTGACCTATACTCACTGGCCACTTTATCAGATAGACCTGTCCAACTGCTCGTTAACACAAATGTTTAATCAACCAATCACATGGCAGCAACTCAATGTATTTAGGCATGTAGACATAACCAACACAATCTGCTGCAGTTCAAACCGAGCATCAGAATGGGGAAGAAAGGTGATTTAAGTGACTTTAAATGTGGCGTGGTTGTTGGTGCCAGACAGGCTGGTCTGAGTATTTCAGAAACTGCTGATGTACTGGGATTTTCATCCACAAACATCTCTAGGGTGTAAAGGGTACAACCTACACTTTTATGAGGGTTCACTTACACTTCTCATAACACATGGTTATAACGAAATTCACGGGTTCTTCTTATTTTTGGTAGATATCTCTTCCGTGCCAAAATGAAAGGACAAAACACACAAGATGAGTGTGCTCAGTGACTCGTTTGATCTAACAATAAATGCGATCATTTATTATTTACAGAATCAAATACATCACTAATGTACAACTTATTGTGGACAATCAAATTTCCTATAAAATGTTTAACAACAAACTTTTAGGTTTAGATGTTAATAAACCATTTGTTTGCAGCACTTTTTCTTAAGTTTTGGCAGGGCAGCTTTAAGAGGAAAGAAAGGTGGAGGAAGAGGATTAGTTAGTTTTAACTTTATCCTTTAAAGAATTGTGGATTTTAATTAGGAAAGGCAGACGTCTCTCAACGGATCCAGCCAGAACTCAGGTACGCTCAGTAACAAACAGGCATTACCTTGACCGGGGATAAGTTTCATCCACCACGGCTCAAGTCGGAGGAAAGATCATCCAATTGGTGAAGAACTTCTCGGAACATCATCCACTTGGACACTTTCCAAGCACGTTTATGGTACTCCTTCAGCGTCTTCTGGGCTGCTTTTACTCGAAGATCAGAGATGTGGCGCTTCTCTGTATCCTTCTCAAAAATAAAATACTTCCACCATGGAAGTTTCAAAACAAAAGTTTCTCTGTAACTTTGGTAAGCTCAAAATAATAGATGAGACCGAGTGATGGTCTGGTCTAGGCTGAGAGGTTACCCTTGACTCATTCGGCTAAACCTCACAGCCAAACGCTGGTTCTCCTCTTCGGAGAGCCAGCTGCGTCCTCATGAAGCATGAGAGTGTTTGTTTCTCCAGCTCAATTGACTGTGTTAGTTCAGAGATGTTAGTTTAAAAAGGAGGAAGTGTTATTGAAGCACTGCCAGGTTTAGTTTGTCTTAAAGGGGCAATATCATGTAAAATCAACTTTTTTGAGTTTTATGTTATAATGTCATACTCTCATAAAAAACATACCCACAGTCTTGCTCTGACTCATTCATGCATGTTTGAGAAATCCTGCAGCGTTTTTAGGCAGCCATGCTGAGTTGCAAACCGACAGGTGGGGACCAGAAATGCCTTTTGGTACCAGGAACGCCCCTGCATACATGTCAACTTGTATGGATTGTCTGTAAGTTGTAATGATTTTACATCATTTTGCAGGTATACGGACGTATAGAGCAATCACAGATTTTTTCAAGTCTTACGGATTTTTTCAAAAYCTCATTTTCAAATTTATCTTACATGTCAGAGCCTGTAGGATGATTTATAAAATAATTAACATTAAATAGCCATCTTCAAACCTGTTCTGCCGCTAGAAATAAGTTTTGAACTTTTTCCGCTCTCCTTTCCTCCTGCTGCTCAGTGGGCACTTTCATGTCCGCAGCTGACAGAACCCTCCACCCGCGGGTACGAGTTGTACGGATTTTTTGCTAAATTTACAGATTTTTAAGGCTTCTTATACAGGTAAACGTCCGAAGAGGTTGACATATATGCCCCTGGGACGTGTTTAAGCCAAACTTCCTCATGGCAGAGCGCACCCCCTCCCCTCCTCCCCACACACCCCGCCCATGACTCCTGCAGGCTCTCGGGTGAAAGTGAAACTTTCTGCTGAGCTCTCAACATTAGTTCTCACTCAGTGACTCTTTTCAGATTAAAAATACCTTTGAGGAAATGTATTTTTCAGATGCAGAGTAAACTGCATCATAGCGCGAGCAAACTCCCCCCACCACCACCACCACCACCACCACCACCACCACTGAATGGGACGGAACAGAAGCAGAAGGAGGTTCTTAAAGAGACAGAGGCCAATTTCAAGGCGTTTAGAAGAGGAAGTGATGAGAAGATAAGTTTATTTTCTATTTAAACATAAAAACAGCATTTTAATAACAGCTAAAGGTGACATAGATAATTTATTATGGTATAGTATTTAAATATATGCCTGAGAAACACATAATATTGGCCCTTTAAACAAAACTTGTTTACATCTGCACAGTCTGTTCTGACCTGCTCTCTACTGCGAGCAATTTAAAGAACACTTAATGAATGATTTACTGAAAACTTAAAAATGAATTATTTCAATTAAAACATCCATTATGATGATTCAGACAAAAATATGTTTTAACTTGAATATCTATAATCAACTACTGTGGTTTCACAGTAAAAGTTCAAGCAGTAATTTACATCAAAGCACAAGAAAACATTGTATTTTTGTGTTTTATTTTTTATAAATTGATAAAATTATGAATAAAAATAAGATTATTCTGTTTATTATCTGATTAATAAGAAGAAAATGTCTCTTTACTGTTTAAGAAGACCTGTTATGGTTCTAAGTGGAACAGTTATGTCTCTTTAAAGGAGGCCTTCTGAGACCAAGGTCAAAGACAGGTGAAACTGTTTATTCCACCTCGAAGTGACCACTACAAGGGTTTACAGAGAATGGTTTGAAAACGAGAAAATATCCAGTGAAGGGCATTTCTGTAGGCGCAAATGCCTTGCTGATTCCAGAGGTCAGAGGAGAATTGCCAGACTGGTTTGAGCTGATAAGAACAGCAACAATAACTCAAATAACCACTTGTTACAACTGAAGTATGCAGAAGAGCATCTTTGAATGCACAACACGTCAAACCTTGAGGCAAATGGGCTACAGCACCAGAAGACCACTATTAGAGCCACATTTTGAACTTTATTTTGTTTGGTGTAATACCCAAAGGTCACAGTGGGTGGCACTATGTATGGTTTGCAGCAATCTTTAACTTTTTGACTCTGTTAATGTTGCAAGTCTGCAACGTTAAGTTTCACATGTTGTTGGAGAGCGTAAGATCAAATAAATGCTCTTTAATTGTGATCWAGCCTTCATTCATTGGATCCAGGACAACAACGCGTCAATGTGCCAGTCAACAGCCCCTCAGTGGCTTAGGTTCGTTTTATTTATTTTTGTTAAGAACAAGTTACTATAACCACATCGGGTGCCACTCCTGTCAGCTAAGAACAGGAAACTGAGGCTACAATTTGCACAAGCTCATCGAAATTGGACAAGAGAAGATTGGAAAAACGTTGCTTGGTCTGATTAGTCTCAATTTCTGCTGCGACATTCGGATGGTAGGGTCAGAATTTGGCRTCAACAACATGAAAGCATGGATCCATCCTACCTTGTTTCAACGATTCAGGCTGCTGGTGGTGGTGCAATGGTGTGGGGAATATTTTCCTGGCACACTTTGGACCCATTAGTACCAATTGAGCATTGTGTCAACACCACAGCCTACCAGAGTATTGTTGTTGAACATGTCCATCCCTTTATGATCACAATGTACCATCTTTTGATGATTACTTCCAGCAGGATAATGCTCCATGTCATAAAGCATGAATCATATCAGACTGGTTTCTTGAACATGACAATGAGTTCACTGTACTCAAATGGCCTCCACAGTCACCAGATCTCAATCCAACAGAGAACCTTTGGGATGTGGTGCAATGGGAGATTCACATCATGGATGTGCATCCGACAAATCTGCAGCAACTGTGTGATGCTATCATGTCAAAATGGACCAGACTCTCTGAGGAGTGTTTCCAGCACCTTGTTGAATCTATGCCACGAAGAATTAAGGCAGTTATGAAGGCAAAAGGGGGTCCAGCCTGGTACTAGCAAGGTGAACCTAATAAAGTGGCCAGTGAGTGCAGATAATTGAAAGCTGCAAGTTATTAGCTGAAATTAATAAAACATTAATTTCCTCCTATAAATCCACCATGTTGAAAATGGAATGAAGAGTGCATCACTCGGAATAAATGTGCTCTGCAGGTCCTCTGTGGCAAAGCTTCATTTTTAATATCAGATTTTGTTTGTGTGTGTAATACCGTCTAAGCTCATTGTGGAAACCTCAGATTAATTTCTGAGACTATAATAAGTCTGGAATTCTAAGAGCGAGTAGAGAGGAGCCAAAACAGAGATAAGACGATGAGAAACAAGGCTTACACAAACAAATCCAAAGACAGAGAGGACAGAGACAGGCATGATGTGGGAGACATCAGTCTCCCACAGCTCTGGCTACTGATGGAACAACTAACTCGTCTCAGAGCAAATAAACATTGGTCAAACTTATGGTTCTGGAGGAGACATTGTCACAATCAAAAATACACTGAAAATATTAAGATGTCATTCCTGTCTCACTTTTATTGTTCTTTTAGCTGTTGGACATTGTGGGCTGTGACAGGGAAATGTTTTCATTGAGACTAAATTTTAAACTGAAAAAGATCTAATGAAAGATTATTTGTCTTTTGTTGGGTAAACCTAGAAATCTGAATAATTTGACCAGCTGCTGTTCAAACATCTGTCCAACAGTCCAACACAGGAAGGAAATAAAAATATCAATAAGTTTAAATGAAACAAGTTTATAAGTAAATACTGTTTATAAGACAAAAGAGTTGTGTTTATAATATGTAAAGTACTGTTGAAGTAAATGAAAGTGTGTGCCTAAAGGAGCAAAGATTGATTTGAATGCATTACAATAAAACCCTGCATGGTTTTAGGAATTTATGTGAGAGAAAATGAAACTGCATTTAGTGCAACACACACACACACACACACACACACACA
>NW_013953291.1:44745-50372 GCF_001266775.1 Austrofundulus limnaeus
CACACACACACACACACACACACACACACACACACACACACACCCATTTGTGTTTGTGGGGAACACTGTTCTAATATGTTACTGTTAGAAAGATGGAATTCTGTGCCAAAGGCATTAAATCATTTTAATTATGAAACATTAAACATTAATCATCTTAAATATTACAGAGAACCATGTTCTCCGGATGCTATTAGTGAAGCTAATTACAATTCTTGGAATCACAAACAAGAAAAAAAGTCAAAATAAAACTGCATGGTTGTGCAGCTGGGATAGATTTTTAAAGGGGCATGTGTCCAATATTTCATGGCATTAGAATAGAAAACAAAATTTAATGTTATATTGTACTACCAGAGTAGAGCCAAAACAAAAGTCATGTAATGTGATGTATAATACGACTTGTACAAGGTTGGCAGAGGCTATTATTTGTCTGTGTGCAGTGTCCTAATATTTACAAGATGAATGAATAAATAAGTGAATGGGGTTCCTTGTTTATTATTGTTTATTGAAGAGCCGTGGCAGGAATGACTTTCTGGCGTTCAGATCTGTACTTCAAAGTGCTGCTATGTAAAACCTCCAGAGCATGAAGTGTGTGGGAAGTGTAGCTGAGAAAGGAGTAGTTTTAGAGCATTCTCAACTCTGCCACCTGCTGAGATGTATCCAGTTGAGCCTGGCATTTAGAACATATCCTCCTGATCAGGTTAGTTCTGTTCTTGTCTGCTGTGTTGGTTCGCCCCAACCCAGCAAACCACTAAAAACAGAGATGGTCCAGTATCTCCCAAGTTACTGTGCCATGCTCTCTGAAAACATCCCAGTCTGTGTGGTGGAAACAGTCCTGGAGCATAGGAACAGCGTTCTCTGGCCATATTCTCACTGTCTGAATGGTGGTCTCAGCACTCTTGAGCATACTGTGGGTGCAGCAGAAGAGAAAGGTGGTCTGAAAGACCCAGGTGGGGGTAGATCTGGGTTCTGTAGGCATCTGCTACATTAGTATACACCTGATCCAAAGTTCTATTCCCTCTTGTAGCACATTTAATATTTCGGTGGAATTTGTGCAGAACAGATTTTAAGTCCACGTGATTAAAGTCCCCAGCTGCAACAAAAACACTGTCTGGGTGTGCTATGAGGCGTTGTTGATGCTACTGTGTATTTGTGCTAGTACTAGCTTAGCGTTAGCATCCAGTGGAATGTAAACAGCACAAATGTAAACAGCAGTAAACTCACGGGGGAGATAGAACGGTCGGTACTTTAGCAGTAAAGGTTCTGCGTCTGGACTGCACTGCTTATCCACTACTGTGCTGACGGTGCACCAGCAGTTGGCCATGTATAGTAGATGCTTAGGCCCCCGCCGGTTCTCTTTTGTGAGTCCGCTGTCCTGTCGGCTCGGGAGACAGTGTGGCCCGCTAACTTGATAGCAGCATCTGGAGTGGAGCAGTCTAGCCAGGTTTTGGAGAAAATTGAGCAGCAGCAGTTGTTCAAGGCTTTCATCGTGGACAATTGCAGTCGAATCCCGTTCATCTTAATCCTGCTTGACCGCGCATTGGAAAGGAAGATGGTGGGAAGCGGTGGTCTGAATGGCTTAGCTTTCAGCCTTGCCCGGACGCCTGCCCGCTTGCCTCTCTTCTGCCCCCGCTCAGTGCTTCTTCCTCTGGCTCGCTGCTGCGGGCGTCCCAGTTGGTGGTCTGATAATCTCAGAGGGGATGGAGTAGTGTCTGATCGGCGGGTAATGTGCACCGTGATTAAGTTGTAATATTTCTAATAGTTCAGTCCGACTGCATTGCAATGCAAGGGTGCTAAAACTGTGCGTAACAATAAAAACTATCACCAAAAAAACCATAAAAACTACTAAAAAGGTTGATACTCAGGGCTGCTGCATCTCTGCGTGCTGCTATCTTGTGTTGTAGCAGAAACCAGTCATCCAGCAATGTGTTTATTTTTTCATTTTGTTTATTTCTGCTTCTTGCTTGTTTATTTTAACATTTTTCGCTCTTAAACTCAAATTAACTTTCTGTAACTGAACAGTGGTCAGTCTTAGTGTTGCTTTCATCAAGTATGCTAGTTTTGGCAGCATTTTTGAATGGGTATTGTCATCACCTGTTAGCATGGTCTGTGCTAACTCTGAAGTTTGAATCATGAGAGTTTCTGCATTTATTTGTTCGATCTTCCTTTGAAAATCTGGAATTAATGTTGACTTTGACAGTTCTGTCATAACTGTCGAGGGTACACTTTTAGAGACTTTTTCCTCTGTTTCTGCCCTTGATGACGTTGAAAATATGTCTGAATCAATTTTTTGCAATGAAATATGTTTATCTTTTTAATAGAAGTTAAGTGAGAAACGCAAGTAGCTTTTAGGTTTATTTAAGCTTTGCTTGTGTGGCCAGCAGGGGGTGTTATTTTAATTTAGGATTTGTTTTATCAATCTTGAACAGCGCCAGTGAGAATCTCACATGTTCGACAAGGATGTAAGTTCGTTGCTACACCAGGATAACAGACAGTTTCACAAAAAATAACACTTTTATTAGCTTCAATAAAAAAATAAAAAAACAGTAAATTAAAGGCACAGTGTGTAGGATTTGTTGTTTTCAGCAACATCTAGTGGTTAAGTGGTTGAATCATCCTCCCTGGTCCTCCCCCCMCCCCCMCCMCMCACTTCCAAACGCAAATGAAATGCTACGGTGTCTCTCAGGTGTCAAAAACCTTTGATAATTCCAACCGTGATGTCTACCAGCAGCTTCAGGGCTAGTGATGTTTCAAAGTGGTAAGATTATGAGCTTTAATAAGTAAAATTATACCAGCTATGTTTACATGCACAAAATTTTTTGATCGGATTGAAATGTATTCGGATTAAATAATCTAAATGTACTGTTTACACGGACACAATCCGATCATGAAAAGTGTTTACATGCACCGGAGTTTTATTCAGAATAAAAGTCCGGACATGCGCAGTGTTGTAAACATTCAGCTCTACTTCCGTGTTACAACCGTAAACAAAGCTCCTCTGTGCGCTCAGGACGGACCCGTGTCAGCTTTTAATAACAGTAGAGACGCCGTTACTCCTCGGTTGAGCTGCAGCCTGCAGATGAAGCAATACGTGCTTTTTATTTTTATTTTTTGCGAAGCAACGTCTGCTGTTTGCCTCCTTTTWCATCTGTTAAGACAGCGAGGAGGAAAAGTTCTGCACGGTGCTGCGCAGCTAGAACGCTGCTGTCCCACTGGGTGAATGAAAGTCAGCAGACATGCGCACAGGTCATTTTTCTACAATCAGAATAAGATGATCAGATTAAGTGTTTACATGAACCTCATTCCGATTATCAATCGGCATAACCCACCCTTTTCATTCGGATTAAAAATTCGTTCGGATCGAGCTCAATCGGATCAGAATAATCAGAATGGGCTGTTTAAATGACACATTTTTATTCAGAACGGCCGTTCAATCCGATTACTTTTGTCCATGTAAATGTAGCTAATGATAGACAACAAATATTACATTTATAGTATTACAACTAAAACCGATTTTGACGCCGCCACCGCAGTTTGTCCTTCACGAGCCTTCATAGACAAGATGGCGGTGCAAGATGGCGGCTGCCTGTGTGGCGACCCGCGACCATGGAGATAAACAGCTTTTTTATAAGGTAAAATAATAAAACTAGGTCTTTGTCTGCAATAATTAGACATGTTTTTTATTATTGCCATTAGTGATTATCTCAATTTCGGCTAAAAGAATTAACAAAATCCTACACACTGTGCCTTTAAAACCACTATAAAATATCACTTGATCCCTAAGGGAAGAAAAATGTGCATGAAGCTCAATCACCAATCTATTTAGCAAAAAGAAAAGATCCTGAAATGTTAAATAAATAAAACAAAATTGGTTAAATAAAAATACAAAAAAGCACAATGAAATAAATCAGAATCAAACAATAAATTATAAAAGAAAATGGTGAAAGCTCACTCGATTACCACTGAAGTGAACCGAATACTTTTCAATCCCTTTGGCTGTCGAATCAGCAGTATTAGTGATGAAGTGAGCTGGTCGCTTCTATGAATCCAAACAGGAACCGGTAAGACAAGACAGCAGCGCAGTCATCAGAGCGTCACTGCACGTCAAACATTTACGCATGGCGATACACAGCACGCGCCTACAAAACAAATTATATCAGTGCTAGATTTGAACAAGAAAATATGAAAACACACATAAAAATAGCAGGCATCTTACCAGAAGATGGAAGCACAGCGCCCAGGGGAGAGAGCAGATCAGCAGGACGACAGCAGGAGGAAGCCATGCGCCACAAACAATCCCGACTGCAGCCGGCAACACCAACCAACAGTAGTGCCACTGAACACATCAGCAGGTGTAACATCCAAAAACCACGAAGCCCTGACTGCCAATAAATGGAAAGATGGCACTTACAGTTTGATGAGCAGCAGCGACAACACAGCCAGGCAAAAAGCTGACACGCCGCAGGAAGAACAAAGTTTTTTTCACGCAGGAGCTGCAACCTGCCTAAATATAAAGCAGCCTGCCACGCCCCTCAATCAGTGCTGCACACTTGGCAACACCTGGTGTACCAAGTGACAAAAACTACACACCATCTCACCACATTCTACCCCCCAATGTTGCATCGTCACCCCGACGATTAATACACCTCAACACCACGGCCAAAAAATGGCAAAATGTGCATTTGACACTGGCTGTAGAGACCCTGTAGCTTGACAAACAGAGCGAGGAAGATGGTGAACATTTGAATGTTGTCCAACCCTGTGGTGTATTTTCATGTACTGTCTCTTTAAGAATTGTGGACGCGCTTCAGAGCGGACGCGCGCACTGGGTGGAGAGTCCAGCTTAACATCAGGCTTTGTGGACCCATGTTCCATCTCTCTCGCTGAATAAACCTTGTCCAAAGCTGAAGATGTCCACTTTTCTTCATTTAAGTGTCAGCTGAAGAGGGTTTTAACATCCAGCAGCTTACAGGCAAGATGGTCTCTGATTTTCATCAACCCAGAGGAGAAGCCACCAGGTGTGGGCAGAGGAGACGGGTCCAGAGAGCAGCAAGCAGCCGCAGCAGACGACGAGGGAGACGGAGGGGTCCACTCCAGCCGCTGACAGCCTCAGATGAATATTGTATTGTATCTATTGTAGGCAGCACACACCCGAACCCAGGAGGTAGACCCAATCATTCTGAGGTGGAGAGGAGCAGATAGCCAAGGCCCAGCCCGGGCCGCACCAGGACGCGCAGCCAGCCCCCAGCCGCAGAGAAGCATGCCCATGACCACCCCACCACACTGCCAACGGCAAACATTATTAACATTTATCTTTTGTAAAAAAAAAAAAATTCAAGATGGTTTAAATCTATTGTGTGAATCTATGTTTAAAAATCAGTATGTTGTTGTTATGGCAATATTTATTTAACAAAGACAGAAATACGTGGTCCAAGAATGAAGGTACTCTGTGAGATGATCAGCTGAGTTTTATTGCAACAACAGGAAACACAGAGAACAACCTGCCCTGTCTCTGTGCCTCTGCCTCTCTCTGTCACTGTCCACTCTGTCCACTGTTGAACACGGTCCACTCCACACTACTCACTGTGTCTCGAGAGGCCTCGTATATATATTAACAAACACCATTATGC
>NW_013953291.1:51703-58162 GCF_001266775.1 Austrofundulus limnaeus
AATGACTGTTGTTAGTAAATCTTGTTCTGACCTTAATCATTCTATCTGCAGATGAACAGCATGTCATGAAAACCTAAAGGATGTCATGAATTACTAGCTTAAACATAAAAGTATTAGTTCCATTACATTGTTTACTGCTTTAAACTGTGTTCACCTTAGATGTTTGCCTTATATTTTTGTCACAACAAACTGGCATTAGGGATTTTAATTTGTAACTTTGGATGTTTTCCTAGATACAGGATTAAAATCTTTTAACAGAGTCAAATTATTAAATAAACCACTTTTCAGTTTGATAAATGGTAGTTTAATCGTAAGCATAAACCTTCACAGAGTGCTTGCAGCACCTCTTGCTACTAATTTAAGCTTGTATTAAACAATTCCTTATACAAACAGCCGATGCTAACGAATGAATTCCTGAAAAGATGTATTTAAAACCTGTAAAATCTGTAAGTTAAAGTTTAATGCTTTTATTCTTGTTTAAAAGCACAATTTTCATTGTTATCGGCTGATTTTAAAGCCTTCTCAATGAATGCAATGATTTATTGTGACCACTAGATGGTGCAATAATTTGTTCTGACTGCTAGAAGCCAGGTTGTGTTCCCGTAGGAGTTTACAGTAAATGACGTTACCTCCGGTATTCAGTGCTTAGCTCCGTTAGCAACGGCTAGAAACCAGGTTGATTTTAACCTTTTAGAGACCTAATTTTGGAAAAATCAGGTCATCGATGGCAAGAAGTGTTTTTCTGAGACGAATGGATAAGTCGAAGTGTGTCTTCGGACACTTTTAAGTCTCGAAGCTTTTAGATTAAGACCGCTGGTGTAGTAAAGAATTACGTACAGTACACCTGTTGAGCTAAGCTGCGTTCACCTCGGCGGGTATCCAAGCAACTTCACTCATAAACAAAACAGTTTTTATAAGAAATTCCACAAGGTTCAAACTGCTTTTCAAACCAGTAAGCAAGGTTATAATACTTTTCTGGCAATTGACAGCTTCTTCTCCTGGAGCTGTCTCAAAGTAACAGCACGTGAGCGCACAGCTGCTTTACAGCCACGTGCAGCACCTCACTCCATATCGGAACCGTTATGCCGGGTCCCCTTCTCCTCAAAATTCGGCTTACAACACACACACTAGAAGTTTCAATGTGTCTAGCACTTAGCAGGTAAAACGTTTGAGCCCACAGCTCACAACAAACAGCACTTACGCCGTAAAACTGGACGAACTATAATGGGTTTTAGTCCGAACTTCAGCTCGGCTGCTCAGCGCACTCCTTTCGAAGCAGACTCGCAGTGGCCTTAAATTACCCCTCGCTTATTACGTATTCATATAAAAATGAACATAACATAACAAATAATAGGTCGGCTAGCCTATTTTGTTTGTTAACGGAACGTGACCTATATCTTATGTGACATTTTAACACTCACAATATAAGTCTAACACAGATTTAAACAGTCTGGGACACTGACCTGTTTACTGAATCTGGTTCAAATGCATGCACAATGCAGTTGGAATATGACGTCTACGTTTTCCCCAACCATAAATAAACAGATTATTACCATCTACCAAGCACTTTTAAACATTTTTCTGAACACTCTCAGCCAAGATAATCATCTTTGAGTCACTGAAATGACACAGAATCGCTGCCAACACCTGTTTACACATTCAAAATTTGCAGTAAGACCATAGTTGGTGGTTCCAGTCCTGGTTCCTGAGTTGGCGATTCCACCCCCGGTTCCTGAGTTGGTGGTCCCAGTGTCTCCTGAGTTGGCAAGTCCCGAGTTGGCAGTCCTTGAGGTTCGTGGGTCAGCTGCCAGCGCCACCTCCTTGCCTGTGTCGTCTCCCACCGCCTCCTCTTTGCCTGGATCATCGCCCATCACCTCCTCTTTGCCTGGGTCACCTCCTTGTTCCCTCAGTCACCTGTGTTCGCCATGCTGGCTCCATCAACCTCCGCTGGCTCATCGCTTGCTCCTGTCTCCTTCTGTGGCTCATCGCTTGCTCCCGCCTCCTCCTGTGGCTCCACCTCTGTTCCTGCTGGGCCTCCTGTCCCTGCAGGATCACTTGTGGGATGATTTCCTGGTCATCCCCCTGGACTTTGGTGTTTTTTGTCCTCATGTCCCCTTGTGTTGTGTCCTTGTTAACCTGAGTCTCGTCCCTCTCCTATTTTCGACGTCGGGAATCGTCATTGAGGGGAGGGTCCTGTCACGATCAGTGTGTCTTTGCTTTAGTTTTCTAGTGTTTCAGTGTTCCCCTGTGTTTATCTGCCCTGTTTCAGCCCCACCCATGCTCACCTGTTCCTCTTGTGTCTCGTGTTTCTTGTTGTCCTTAATTTGTTTGGCTTTATTTTCTGTGTTCAGTCCGCATCCAATCATTGAACTGTGCTGTCTTCCGTCTTCCTCATGAGACCTTGTAAGTTTTAGCTGCCCTGGCAGCCCTCTTTTTGTTCCTTTTTAAATTAACTTTTTTGTTAGATTTTGGATTTTGCCTGCGCCCTGGGTCATTCCGCCTGTGAACCTCACACTATAGATATTGAGCTAGACTGTGTTGTGGTAGTAGCAGTGCGTCATCCCTAACACAACCTCATACATGACATGCATTCCTTCTAGAAATAGGTCAACAAAGAAGTGATGCTTTCTAAACTCTATCCAACAATCAGCACACGAGTAGCTTAGAAAGCTGAGCATTGTCATCATAACCTGAATATTTGTGATTATTTTAGAGGAAAGTATTGAATCACAACTTTGAGTCACAGAACTTTCTTTTTTTTTTTCCTCCACAAGCTCCATCTTCTCAGTAACTATCCAATCAAGGCAGAATTGGCCCAAAAAGAATACAATGTTCCTTTTGATTTCTTTCCAAAACATGCGTAGAAATAATCAGGGCAAAGGAAGGAAGATTGCCTACTTAAAACTGTACACACTTTGTTGTGTGTCTGAATGCTTCACTTACATCAAATAAAACATACGAAGGTTCAAACTAAATTGAGTCATTTGAGAAGTTCCAATGTGAGTGCAGAGCTCTTCATCGCACTGAGACAGCTTCCTTTAACATGATGGATGACTCAACTCGTTCAGCTATACATCTTAATACAGCTGTTGACAGTGTTGATCATTCTCTCCCACTCATCTCAGGCAAGCATCAGATGTTTCCAAATCTGAAGCAGCACCTCTGATATTCCTCTGCTACGGATTAAATTTTTCACATCTTATTACCTTGTTCATCAAATGCATTAATATGCTGTGATGAAGATTAGACAGGTTCATGTTGTATCAATCGACATCAGTATCTGATCAGCTGTTAAAATTCAGATCTCATGAATAACTGACAGAAGGTTTTTAGTCCTTTTTTGGCAACTAGAGGTTAATAAGCTGAGAGAAGGCAACTAATTTTTGGTGTTGCTATTAATCTTCCTATTGCTGTACAAAAAACTCCCCAACAAAAAAAGCACAAAAACTGACAAACAACAATGTTTTTACAAACACTTTTCTGAAACCAGCTCATGTAGCACAATATTAAATAACTTCATTATTTATTGTCCTTTCATTCATTAAAAAAATGGATATCACCCACCACATTTCACACCAAAGTTTTAGACTAAAGTCGTTCTACAAATATTAAAGTCAGTTTTGTGTTGGCTAATGCTAATTAGCTGTGACGTCCATCTTGAATTTGGTTGAAATGTTTATGAGGTGTAGAAGCACATGCTGTAAATACTCCCTTTATAGCGGTTCATAAGAAATTTTACTAACAGACAGACAGTCTTGCTTAGAAGTGGGCGATCCCTCAAATTTTGGTATTGATCTGATACCAAACAAATACAAAACTAATGTTGCCAATACTTTTTGATCCCAATACTTTTAAATACTTAAAATGTTTGCGTCATCAACAAGCTGAAACTAAATATGTTCTCATGGTAAATGGACTGAACTTATAGAGCGCTTTATCAAGTCCCTCCGGACCCCAAAGCACTTCACACTTTCAGACATTCACCCATTCACATTCACACACTGATGATGGCAAACTACATTGTAGCCACACCTGCCCTGGGCACTGACAGAGGTGGGGCTACCATGCACCGGCGCCACCGGACCCTCTGACTACCTCTGACTACTAGAGGGTCTGGACTCTCTGCTATTGATAAACGAATGCTTGCTGGATGCGTGGACTCTGTTAAAGTTTAAAACAATTGGATCTGATTTACCCAATCACTAACGTTTGACCATGACATATGTAGTGCACCAGCTCAACCATGAAGGAGGCTAAGCTAAGATGCTAACTAGAAATAGCATGCATTGTAAACAACCATCCCCTCAGCTGGTATCAGCCACGACACAAGCTTTTATTTTCGTCTTTTTCTGTGGTGGTCATCTTGATTTGGGTTGACTTCAAAAGCTTAGAGGTACATCTAAAATGACTTTCTTCGTGTTTCAGTGAATTTCATCCCAGTGTTTTTGAGCTATTTCATTTTAAGACAGATGTGAATACAAATGGGCAAAAACACTGGCAGAGGGCATAAAAAAATTCTTTGCAATTATCGACCAATTGGTTACCTTTTTAAGTAACAGGTTTAATTTAATATTTTTAGAGAAAGTTTTTAGTTTTTGATCATTCCCCCACAGTCTTACTCGTGGTCCAGTTTTAACAGTGAGTTTTGTTCCTGCTGCTCAACAGCAGCCTTTAATTCATCTGAAGGATTTCTTTCTAATAAACAATGATCTTGTCTCGTGTAACACAACAATCTCCCCTGAGCTGATTTCACACATAGCTGCACACAGTAAATATTTATTTATATTCAAAAAGGGATTATTATTGTGAGCTTAATCTGCTTCCAAGTTGGATGTATAGGGTGTCTGCAGCAGCCAGGCAGTGAGTGACTGTGTGGAGCCCTAACATGCTGACTGAACTAAACTTTGTAATTTACAGCTAATTTCATGCTCTGTGAGAGTATTTCACAGAGAGAAAGTTAGAGCCATATTTATCTGGATAATGCCTTCTTCTTAAATATACAGTTTTAAATGTTAAATCTCAAGAAAATCCAACTTTATTAAAGTTCAGATGTTTTTGATAGATGATCTGGAATGGTGGGAGATTTTCATTGATCAATTGCTGCTACTTTTATTTGTTTTTTTGTGGAAATCCTGCCAGTCCCAGGCCTGCTCCTCTCACATTTTCCTCTAGGTAGAGCTGTTTGCTGGCAGGTACTCGGACTACACTTCCTGATTCCACCTCTCTTCCTTATTCAGCAGTCTCATCTAAAGTGTGAGACTACTGTAGACTCTGAAGCTTGGATGTTGAAGACAGTATGTTCTAATATGTTTTACCTACTGCTGCCATGAACAGGACTTTGTATTAATTAAAATAAAATAAATATTTTACCTCCAATAATGTCTTTTAGGTGTTGCTCTTGTTGATTCACATTGTTCTTATTTTGCTGCTGTTTATATTACAAATATTATGCAATTAGTTAATTAATACTTAAAATGATCGTCATGTGACTCCATGATTGTGTGAGAAAAAAGTAGCTGGACAGAAATCCTAAAATCCTTGGTGCTTAGACTCTAGTCCAGGGGTGCCCAAACCTTTTCCTAGAGAGGGCCAAAATGAAAATCTGTCCAAGGGCTGCAGGCCAAATGCAATACTATAACACATATTTGACATTCTTCGGTTATCAAAGGCTCATGGGACATTTCATACGTTGATAAAATCTGAGTATTTGTGGTCTTAGAAAGTGTTCAAATCTATGTTTGTTCTGAAATATAATGACAGGAGATTATTACATAGCAACCAGGGCAACTATATTTGTGGGCCAAATAAAAAGATTTGGTGGGCCTAGTGGGAGTCACGCAGACTCATGCTACATTCCAGTTGCAGTGGATCTCAAAATTCTGCTCTGCAACAATAACACAACAATAGTGCTCTATGAGGCATTTTGAGTGTACGAACAGCATTAGAACATATCTTCTAATGATCACTATAAAGTACAAGTGAGACTGACTTAATGTAAAGTACACAACACAGGACTGCTAAAACTATAAAAGTAATGAGTTTCACTCTCTGTGGCTGCGAGGAGCAGCCATGTTGAAATGATGACATAATGTGTGCTCGGGCTGCTTGGGTATGGTCGTGTTGCACTAATATGAAATTATGATATTAGGGGGCCGTTCCCGTTCAATTGTTCGACTGGGAAGTGCAAAACTCCGACCTCCGAGGACAACTCGACGCATCGTCAGACTTTTTAGAGCTGCTACAGAGTGCGTGTCTCTGTCCATGTTCTGCACATCACGACTTCTGCTGATTTGATGTTTTCCTGCTACTGAACAAAAAATCTGAGACTACTGAAGGTTCAGTGGAGGACAGTCACCAACGTCGTTCTTGTGCTCCCATTCTAGATATCATGGTTCACCAGATACACACAAATATAGAGCTCTATATAAAACTTTTTTAATTTAATTAATTAAATTTTTT
>NW_013953291.1:65543-68885 GCF_001266775.1 Austrofundulus limnaeus
GAATATAATATACAAGTTTCACTTTTTAAATGGAATTACTGAAATAAATCTACTTTTTCATGATATTCTAATTTTATGACCAGCACCTGTATATTTTGGTGACAGCAGTTTAGCTAACTTTACCTTCCATCCTGAGGAAACTGAGGAAACTCCAGCTGTGAATCAGCCGAGATCGCCCCACGAACAACATGAAGCCTGAACAACCGCTGACGCTCTCATCCTCTCCCAGCAGGCTTCCAATAGACAACAGCTAACAGGAGGCCACAAAGTTTAAACTCACTTCTGTCAACCAGCAGAGGGTTTTCCTTCTGGTATCATAGCAGCAACAATGACAAATTCATTTCGTCACTCCTGGAAATCATTGTTGTCATTTAAGATTTCATATAAAGAGAGATAAATCAGTTTTACTGCATCTTCCATTTTATAAATGTATCTGGTTATAATTTCCCTCATGGTTAGGAATAAATTTCATTTAGCTGGCAATTAGATGCCTACTCTTTTTAATTTTTTTTTATATTTTTTGTGGCAGAATTGAAGATCATTCTGCATTCTATATCTTTGGTCACTTCTTACAAGTTTTATCACACAGACATGTTGGTCTGCTTCATGTCCTCTATGGTTGATCCTGTGGCTGACTTGTGACTATTTAAAGGGGACATATGCAAAATCCACTTTTTTAGCCATTAAGAGTGATTTTAGCCATTTCTATGACGTTTTCTTAACTATGATGTCAAATTATTTGTGACAGAACTTCGAAATAAGATCTGGACTTGCCAACTATTTGGTAGTCTTCATTCTCCTCAGACAATGGGTCAGACTCTGGTCAGACATGTGAGGCTGGATGGACAAGTCTTCCCTTGTTGACATCTTTTAAGGAGGAATTCAGATCAAAGCATTGCAGTTCCACCTTATATAGACCACAACTGTAGGATTTAAATGTGAAAAAGAGAATGTAAAAGCATGACGCTTACTTTAAGGTTTTAGGATTACAGTAAGATTTTTGCCTGTTATAATACTATTTGTGTGTGTGTGTGGGGAGTGCAGATGTTTGTCTACTGTGTCGGTAAAATGTCTTGTGAATGTCTGGACAGATTTCATTGAAACTGAAAAAAAAATCAAATGAATGGAATTAATCCTGTTTGAGATGGCTGCAGTCAAAATAAACCAACTTATCCAACAGAAAACTAGTCTAATTTATCCAGTTTTAACTAAATGTTTGTGTGGTAGTAGTGAAGCATCATTGATAAAATGTACTCTGAGCTACTCATCTCATAACATAGCTTAACTCTTTGTCAATAACTGTTTACATCAACCATCCTTCCATTAGGTTTTACCTGCTTCTTCCTTTCAGAGTCACTCTGTGAGAGGTGGGCATCCTGGACAAGTCCCAGTTCCATCACAGGGACACACAGACACACAACCATTCACACCTAGGGACAGTTTATCAATTAACCCAACAGTCATGGTTTTAGTCTGAGGGAGAAAACATGCAAACTCTATTCATAAAGGTCCCAGGATGGGATTTAATCCAGCACACCTTCTTGCTGGGAGGCAACAGCTCTACCAAATGAGCCACCGTGCCACCCTACATCAGCACCGTTTGTAAAGTATCTCACAAACTACAAATATTTTAATATGGGGAATTTCCAAATTACACCGACTCAAAATCAACAAAACAAAACAAAAAAAAAAATAAATAAAAAAAAACAAAACACTGTCTTCATTTCTCTGTTTATTTTGCTGCCCAATCAGTGAATCCTACCCTCGGCTGGTGAGGATACACAGATGCGTCCTCAGAGTTTGAGAGTTTGTCGGCCTCATTCCTCGACCGCATGATGAGGCGCCTTCAAACTGGGACAGCACTACTCGCGGGGCAGTGACATATGCGGCTGGCAAGTACGCACTCATGAGGACCCAACCCATGAACTGAGACAGGCCTCAGTCAGATCTACAGACCTGAAGTTTGATGCAGTGGTAGCTGAGAGTCATTAACTCACTCATAACCTGCAATACATTTTTCATGACTGCATGAAATTCTGTATAAAGTTTATTACAAAATTTTATCTAAACTGCTCACCACTTCCTCTGCTCATCATAAATGATCATCGGCTTTAAAGGCAGCAGGTGATGCAGTCCAGTGCATAGACCCAGCCGCTGAATGTATGAATGCAAGAGAACAAATATTTTGTAAATGAATGGGTGCTTAGAAATCATTTTTATAATCATAATAACGTAAATAACCTCTGATTTGACAAACTGTAGTGGTTTGCTGCTTTTCTTTGTGGTTGTCTTCTTTTAAGTTCAGTCCTCAGAGATTCTGAGTAGGAGAAAAGCTGCAGAAACAGAACTCAAGGTTCTGAACCTAATTTGCTGCAAAGCCTCCAGCATGATCTCAACATGACAGAACACCTTAAAAGGTGAGAAAGTCCCAGGTTTGTTAGCTGAACTATTGATCTTATTTAGTGTTCTTTTTTTCTCATTTAAAGCAACAAACGATGAGTCACAGCTTCACTTTTCTGTTGTAACTATTTAGCCAATAAAATAGTTGAATGTTTTTGTTTGTTTTTAACACAATGGTTGTTGTTTTGCCCAGGTCCTTTGAAACTCTGGCTGATTTTAATTCCTACAGAACAACGTCAGCAGTGTGAATTCAAATAAGTCAGAGGGAACACAAAACCAGAGGAATAAAATAACTTCTGAGAAAGGCACCAATAACAGACCTGTTTGTTTTTCACTGCTGCCAATGACTTTGAAAAGCCACAACAGACACGCTGGCAGCAGGAGCGAGCTTCAGTTCAGTGGGGCTCGTCACAGAAAGATTTCATTTACATGTTTTTGAACCTAAACTAAGGAAAGAAAGGTAAGGTAAAGGCTGAGGAGAAAGAGGAACTAAATGTGCAGGTCTGTGTTTTGGTCAGTGTGTCTTGTGTTTGGGATGAGAATGAAAATGAATTTATTTCTAATTAACATCATGAAAGTACAGTTGTGCAGCTTTGATCTACTGAAAGAAAAGAAATGGAAAGGAGTAATTAAAATGTAGTAAATTTATTGTTTTTATTGTAAAAAAAACAAGTCCAACAACATGAACAAAAGTTTAGTTGTTTTTTTTATTGTTTCATTGTATTTCTATCTGCTCGGTGTCAGTGCCACGTCCTTGTTCTCCTGACGCTGCAGGTTCGAGCCCAGGTTGGGTCAGGAAGAGAATGTGGTGTAAAACAACTGCCAATTTTTTTTTCCAGGTCTGCTTGCTGTGGCCAAACCTGAATAAGCAACACATTCTCACTCCCGAGTCGTCACATATTGACGTTTTTCAAAGGTCCCTTTGCGTCCAATTTTGACGCA
>NW_013953291.1:70390-71617 GCF_001266775.1 Austrofundulus limnaeus
AATGTGAACGTTCACACAAAAAGATCGGATTTTTTCAAAAAATCAGAACTGAGCATTAAGACCTGCAGTGTGAACGTAGCCCATGACTCAGTAATTCAGCTGAACAGGCCGTCATTTTTCTGAAGACCAGTTAGATCTCTGCTGCATCAACTCGGGTTCCTGGCTGTGTGCACATCTTTGAGCTGAATAATGAAATCTTGAAGAAAGCAAAGGGGTGTATCTGAAGCTGTGGAAATGTTTCTGCATGTGTGCACCTGTGAAATAAGACTGTGAAATCAGACCCCGACAGCCCCACCCCGCCATAGTTCCTGAGTTATGTAGCGTTCATCAGGTAGACATCAGGGTTGGCTGACATGATGCAGAGAAGGAAGGTAGGTGTATTATCAATCAATCAAACTTTATGCTTATAGCCTTTTTTAATACAAGTCAAATGCATTTCAAAATGCTTTACAATGAAAAAAAATCACAGCACACAACAACAATAACAAAATCCTTTAAGATAAAGCTACAAAAGACAGACCAAACTGTAGGTTTGTAGTTTACGTTGAAAATGGTCCAGATTAGGTTGTCCCATGGTTTGGTGCAAAGCTACTAAAAGAAGAATCTTTAGAAGTTGCTGTTCTGCTTTGTAAAACAGCTACAAAAGAGAAACCAGAGAATCTGAGTAGTCATTCTGGTTCATACAATAAAATGATCTCTCTGACAGGGCAACCGATGTGAGGACAAAGCAAGACTGTGAGCTGTCTCTCTAGTCTTTGTCAGCACTCTCACAGATTGAATCAAAGTGAGCTGATTTGTGGTGGCCTCACCCTGAAAATATATTTTAAATGACAAAAGCTGTTTTTG
The DNA here is from genome assembly GCF_001266775.1 of Austrofundulus limnaeus. Lineage (NCBI taxonomy): Eukaryota > Metazoa > Chordata > Actinopteri > Cyprinodontiformes > Rivulidae > Austrofundulus > Austrofundulus limnaeus. Next base: position 71,237 of record NW_013953291.1, read on the forward strand.
TTACTGACCACATATGTGATTTAAAACTGAAATCTGATTCAAATATGAGTCCTGATCCCTCACAACTAGGGATAATTTTATTTCATGATGAAATGTTGGGGCAAGTCTATCTCTTTGAGCTGTTTAATGGACAACAGGCACCTTTATTCTGTCCTGTAGAATATTCAGTAGCATCCATGATTTAATATCCAAAAGAGCATTAGGAGACACATCAACATAGAGCTCAGTGTCATCTGTGAAGAAATAGACCTCAGTTTAGTTTGTTTGTCATGCTAGTGCCGAGCTAATACATATAAGGCAATATAGCATCTGCGCTAGCGCAAAGGCTAACAGGCTAAGCTGAGGTTCTTCTTCCATGAAGCAGCTCTGTTGTCCTCCATC
>NW_013953291.1:72968-74462 GCF_001266775.1 Austrofundulus limnaeus
GGACCACACACCCAACATCTGTCCGCTCACCTGAAAAATAAATGGATAAATATATAGAAGGCATATAAAAAAAATATACACATACCCAGTATACCTAGTTTTATGTTCCTGCTAATGTTAGAAAGAAAGTTAGTCATAAACTTCTAAAATAACCTTTTATAATATTATTATTATTTTAAATCTCACTGAAGATAACATGTAGTTTAAGTTTTTTTGCATCAAAGGCAAACAGTCAATATGAATGATTTCTGAGATGTATGACTGCAGGCATGACAAACATGAGTCTTACCAATTTTAACCAGATCTTTTGACTTTTCTGTCTCCAGTTTGTTGTGGAGTTTATTGATCTCTCAGGGTGATGTGATGATGTCGTCTGATTCATTTGAGATGCTGCTGAAAATACAGATCACATCTAAACTTAGTAAAAGGCAGGAACAATAAAAGCAAAATGACAGCATCAGAGAGGACAGATCTCTGTGACAAAAGCATAAATTAAATATCACATCACTCTGCTTTCTGCTGTTCCTTAAAGGGGTGCACGGTGAGCCACCCTAGCCCATGGACTATGTAGGTGAGTGTTAGAACCAAGAAGTGCTCGGCAACCACGTGAGCGTGTGATCTGCTGTAGAAGCTAAGGGCTAACGCAAAACCGGCAAAAGTCTGGATTTCCCATAACTATACATGTTGGCAACAGAGCAGAAAAAAGGACTGATGATCTAGAAATCATAAAAGCTATTAATAATATTAACAAAATTATTATTAATATTTTACAATTTATAAAATCCATCTAATGTTTTAAAAAAATGCCAGAAAAGCTGTTTGTGTTATGGATGTATTAACAGAAGATAAACAGGACGTCTCATTTCACAACACAAGTCAGCAGATTTGATCTTATCACTCTTTCATATAGGCATGCTTTGATCTGTTCATATTTAGTCATTTGTTTAATTCAACTGACATCATTTAATTAAGTCCAAAATTTTAAAAGTCCCTATCAGAAAGAAAGAAAGTTTAGCTGCTTTTAGAATTTTACACTTCAGAGAGAGATTGACTTTTTGCAGGTGAATCCATGTGGCCTGGGAGCCATTTCACATTAAGGCACAAACCTTTTTCTGTCTGCACAACAATAGTTCTGCTTTAATGAGTCCAGTTCCCAAAGGAAGGATACTGAGGTGTGCAATGTACAGTATATATCTGGAATCCAGAACGAGGAACTGATTTAATGATTTAATCACAGCTTACATTGAGATATTAACTCTTGTCATGCTCACTCTGACACACTGATAGTCTTCACTAGAAGCCATGAACAGTAAAACAGATACTGCATGTTGCACTCTCAGGATTGTAGAAGACACTCAGGGTCTCTTACACTTCTCATAAAAATAATGAGGAATCACGGGCTCTTTTCCTAGAAAGATAAATACCTCTTTGTGGTAAAGTGAGAAACACACACACACACACACACACACACACACACACACACACACACACACA
>NW_013953291.1:76874-79639 GCF_001266775.1 Austrofundulus limnaeus
CCGCGTGATGAGGAGCCTTCGAATTGGGACAGTCCTCCGCGCGGCGCAATGACGTATGCGGCCGACAAATGCGCACTGATGAGGACCCAGCCCCTGAATTGAGACACAGCCATAGTCTCTCCAGCGTGTCCTGGGTCTTCCTCTGGGTCTCCTCCCTCTCCTTTGTTATAATGTTAATTAAAAAGCAACAACATTATACAATATCTGTTTTGGAAAATTGCATTTGTTTCCTTTGTTTTTGCCAATAGCATGCTGAAAGTCACAGGTGGGGTGCGGGGGGTGTCTGTGACATGGAAGCTCGGTTTCCTTGGCTTTAGGGCAGCTGTGGCAGAGTAGTTAGGGGGGGTCGTCCTGGAACTGGAAGGTCGCCAGTTCGATCCCCCGTCCAGCTGTCTCAGTTGTTGTGTCCCTGGGCAAGACACTTCACCCCTAATGCCTCTGATGTGTGTCCCATCAGTGTATGAATGTGATTGGCACTGATTAGTCTCCATAGAATCACCTGTTCATGTTAGCATTGTAGAGACCCAATAGAGTGCTGTCTGAATGGGTAAATGAGGACACAGATTGTAGTATGAAGCGCTTTGAGTGACCTGGATGGATAGAAAAGAGCTAGATATGTACAGTCCATTTACCATTTGAAAATCCGTTTCCTCAAAAGGTATTTTTAATCTAAAAAGGGCTGCACTGAGAAGTAGTATTAGGAGTTTAGCAGATGCTGCCGATAGCCTGCAGAAGTCATGGGTGGGCTGGGGGGTGGAGGAGGTGTTCTTTGTGATGAGGAAGCTCAGCATAGAGACAGCCCGGAGGAGGAGCTGGTACCAAAAGGCGGTTCTAGGCCCAATTGGTCATTTTTGCTCCCCTGCCTGGCTGCCTCAGGATTTACCGGATTTCTCAAACATGCATGAATGAGTCAAAGCAAGACTCCGGGCATGTTTTTGATGAGAGGATAACATTATAACATGATATAAAGCTCCAAAAAAATCATTTTACTTGATATTGCCCCTTTAAACAATAGAAAACAAGTGACATGAACCAATTCTGAATTTATCCATATCATCCTCACTTGAGGCCTCATGTATGGATGGAGTTGTCAAATCCACAAAACAGTGTATGCACAAATCCACCATAGGAATCCACACACATTTTTTGTACATCACAATCAATGTGGAACTGAGCACACGCGAGTCACCTCCCCTGACATGCCTTCAGTGATGTGCGGTCACTAGAGGCAGGGGAGGCAGAGCCGGATGTGATGTCATACCTGTAACACCCCGAAACGGGTCATTTAACACAAAAACTAGATAGACTTATTGATTATCTAACTGTTAAAGTAAATTATTAAAATTGATCACAAAGTACAAGATATAAGTGTATGTAAAATTCAGTTAATCAACCAGATATTTTGTGGTTTGTGTTTCAAAATGTATCATTACAAACAATACCTTTTAAAACACTCTGTTTTGTTAATGTGTTATTTTATGGCATGCATATATTTTAAAATTCAATATTTTACAAAAAAAAAAAAAAATCAACATAGGCCCAGTCTTTAATTTTTTTGAGGTTGCACCACAATAGCTTCTTTTTTCTTTTCTTTTCTTTTCTTTTCTGCTAAACCTTGCTCATGTTGGTGTTAGGAGTTTAAATAAATGTTGTACTTTGGTGTTGTGTAATCCCTGGTATAACGTGACAAATCCTTAAATCAGACTCTGATGATGACCAAGGGCTTTAGAGCCTGTGGATAAACTTTGCTCCTCCATTTTTCATGAGGATGGTATTGGTATTAGAATGAATGGCTGAGAGTTACAGCCTGTGATTAGCTGATGAATGGGGAACACTGCTGCAGAACTAAAAACCCTCCAGCTAACTGGAAGAGTCAAGATAATCGCATATGCTTTGCAATTTATTATCAGTACAGTGAATGTGAATTTTCTCATCCAGGAAAACAAACAGGAATAACGAGTCAAAGCCAGAATTACCAATACAGGCATAAAATAAACGAATCTGCTGAATAATTCAACGTCTTTCAGTAAATCACAATATCTAGGTCATACAGTTAGTTACATTATCTTTGTACTCAAATAACACTGAAACATTATACAATTAGGTGCACCATGTATAATTTAAATCTTATTTGGCTTGCAAAAGCCTCTTTTTACATTCTCACCTAAAGATGTTCACTTATTTTTCTCAAATACACACAGCTATCATGAGATTCTGAACATAGCCTCTCAAAACAAGTTAATTTAAAATATCCATTAATCCATCCATCATCTTCTGATTGGTCCATAGTCAGGTCGCAGCAACTTCAGCAGGGAGGCCCAGTTAGCCACAACCTCCTCTTCTGTAAGGATTCCAAGGTGTTGGGTGCTGGGGTCTCCTCCCAGTTGGACATGCCAGAAACATTTCCCTAGGGAGGCATCCAGGAGGCATCCTTACAGTTGCCTGAACACCTCTACTGGCTCCTCTTGATGTAGAATATACAGTAAAGCGGGAAAAATAAGTATTGAACACGTCACCATTTTTCTCAGTAAATATATTACTAGAGGTGCTAATGACATGAAATTTTCACCAGATGTCGATAACAACCCAAGTGATCCATACATACAAAGAAATCAAACCATAAATGTCCAGAAATGAAGTTATTTGTAATAATGTGGAATGGCACAGGGGAAAAGTATTGAACACATGAAGAAAGGGAAAGGCATGGAAAGCCAAGACACCAGCTGAACTCTCTCAGTAATTAGAAAGCAAGCCTGCCCCTTGTC
>NW_013953291.1:80639-82880 GCF_001266775.1 Austrofundulus limnaeus
AATATATTCAGAGGGAGTGTGGCCTTATAAAAAAAGAGCCCTGTTTGAAATAAAATAAATGGTTTCAAAAGTTAGACTTCAAAAGTCTGTGATGGACTTGCGACCTGTCCAGGGTTTACCCCGCCCCTCGCACTGTGACTGCTGGATATGGGCACCAGTGACCCACGCGACCCTGAAAAGGAAGAAGCGTGTACAGAAAATGGATGGATGGAAATTTAAATACAAAGCGTTTTTCATTCTTTGTGTCAAAAACGGTTGAACAAAATTTTTAAAATGTTTGAGTTTCATTTTCTGTTTCAGATAGCAAAAAAAGAAAATTTCTTTAAAACAGAAATGAAAAAAGCCTTGTTTGTTCATATTCCATGACAGGTCGTGGCAACTTACTGTATCCCTACAATAAACTGTTTTTCACCTGAAGGGTTCATGCAATATCAAAGTTATTTAATGAACATTTTATTACATAGATATAGACGGTTACCTCATTTATAGACTAAATCAAAGTGCTTTCCTGTTCTGCGTCTGACACAGATCTTTTTCTCCTCAGATCATGCCAAGCACAAAATCTTCTGACGCTCATTTCCGAGCATTGTAGGACACCTATCTGCTGCAACGAAAACAAAGTCAACATTGATGTTGACTTTGGTATCAAATATATTTGCCATGTATTTATTTGGTATCAGATCGATATCAAAGTCGTAGTACAGTGCCCACCCCTCACTTAAAGGAACACTTAGAGGATGCGAACTAGCAGAAAAAGGCAGAGATTTTGTCAAAACTCAGGAGGGAAAAAACATTGTGCTCACAGAACAACAATCGTACAACACAGAAATGGAATGAAATTTGTCTTGTTTTGCTTTTTATTGAGAGAAATGGAGGTGAAGTGGAGGCAGTAGCCGACATGTATTCAGTAAAAGAGTTTTATTTGGCCAAAAGCTGCATGAAGTACTTCTGCAAGCTTTGGTCACAGAGCGACAGTCATCATACAACTCATTTATGCATATACTTCTCTTCGTTTCATTATGCAGAGCTGCCAGGCGAGCACCGCTTCTGTTGGGGGAATAGACAGTGGTAGAATACAAACAAACGAGCCTTTTTTCATTTCTGTCTTAAATTAATTTTCTTTTTTGCTATCTGAAACAGAAAATGAAACTCAAATCATTTTTAAAATTTCATTTACCCTTTTTTGACACTAGGAATGAAAAACGCTTTGTATTTTAATTTTAATTTCAGTATTTTAAAACAAAAATCAAATAACCACTCATGTCTTGTTTTTTAATACCCATTTCTAAAATGAAAATCCAATGACCAAAAGATACACTGACCCTTTCCCATCGTCCACGACCACGTTACACACTGAGATGGAGCAGTTTGTTGTTTTTCGTAAAAGCAAACGTTTGTGTCTGAGAGAGGACGTGACTGCAGACAAACTTGGTCAAATTTTTCAGGTGAAAACTAGCAAGTGCATATGTTTCACTAGTTAACAGTTCATTGTTTTTGACCTGACCTGATATTTCATAAACCTCCACCTGCAGATGTGCATCAGAGAGTCTACTCAATCCATTGTCAGAGCAAAATCTTCTGATGGTCCTTGGGGAGAAACCCCTTTCCTCTCCATAATGGTGCGAATTAGCCACAGAGATTGCTGTAGAAGGCAATCCATTTCTTGTCATACACAATTTCTTCATAGTGTGGTTGTAAAGCCACCCTAATAGCGCTGAAATTAAACTGATGAGCCCAAACGGAAACTGAAAGCGAACTGGGGTCGGCTTTATAAAACTTGCGTACGCACAAAAGGATCCCAGAAACTTGCGTATGCCACTTTTCACGCCAAGGTTGTGATTTATAAAATCCAAACTTGACGTGAAAATGTGCGGTGCCTCATGCCAGCTCTGACCCATGTGTACGCTCATTTTGGAGACGGGAAACTGCGACACAGATGGTGAAGAGCCACACTGTGTCACGATCACTGTCAGATATAATTTCACTTCATAATCAGACTTAGATTTTTATTTAACTTTATCATCAGCTTTCTTAAAAGTAGTATTTATGCTTCAGCTGCTGAGCCATAAGGACATTGGCATCCATTGGCAGATATTTTGACTGCAGCAGTGACAGGGTGGAACAGTTAGCAAGCTTAGCATGATCGTCTGTTGACCTTCAGCCTCGGGTGGGGAGAGCTGACTGCTGCGAGTCTCTCTCTCTCTCTCTCTCTCTCTCTCTCTCTCTCTCTCTCTCTCTCTC
>NW_013953291.1:83880-104050 GCF_001266775.1 Austrofundulus limnaeus
CTCTCTCTCTCTCTCTCTCTCTCTCTCTCTCTCTCTCTCTCTCGCATCCTGCACAACGGGAGGAGGAGGGAAAAAATGCAGAAAGACAGGGGGCAGATTAAGAAGACGAGTATCCCTTACACTGCCAAACATCACTGCTTCAGTTCAAGACTGTGTTGGTATGTGCTGCTTCCCCTCCTCAGTCTCCTGCTTTGCCAGAATCATTTTGGAGCTGATCGACAGTTTCTATCCAAAGACTCGCCAACAGATATAGTAATAGTAAAATCATCCCTGGCATTTTGGACCAGACAAATATAATAACTTACATCTATTCTGTCTTTTTAATTTGTATACCAACTGTGCAACACTTTAAAACCATATACCAGGGATCCTTGAGGTCGGCAGCCCTGCATGTTTTCCTTTTTTCCTTCTCTAACACACCAGATTCACTCAGTGATTTGCCTCTTCCAAGTTCTACAGAAGCCTGAAAATCATCCATTCATTCAAATCAGGTGTGTTGGAGCAGAGAAACAAATAAAACATGCAGGACTACGGACCTTGAGGACCAGAATTGACTATCCCTGCCATATACCTTAACCACCTACACATAAACAGCCTAATACATTTGTCCAGGGCCAAAAGTATAGCTTAGTCTCAGCCTAGTCTACTACTTAGTCCCACAAACAATAATAGTCTAATAACGAAATTTGAATGCTGCCTACTGACTTACTGTTATTGTTGTTAAATTGTGGTTTATTCAAATTTTTTAAAATTATTTTGTTGTCTCATAAATAGCTGCTAGTGGGGTACAATATTAAATTATATGACTGCAGCATTGTAAACATCATCTCAGAAGTGAGGGAGACAATTTTTTAAAGGTCTTATGAGTGATTTATCATCCTCTCGCATTCAATTGCACCTCACCTTAGTGGATCAAAGCATATTGTCAGTAACAACCACTGTACAGCGCCAGGAGACTGACTTTAGCTTTTTTAAACTACAAACAATCATAGGCTAATGTTTCAGCTGCTAGAATTTAGTTGAATTGACAGAATTCCCCTCCAAAATCTACAGGGTAAGTATCCAGATAAACACTGAACATGAAACGTTGAGTAAAACATAATTCCTGTAAGCAAATTATTACTTAGCATACAAAATTGAATGGAAGTGACTGTGAGGTTTGTCAGTGGCAGGACCCAAAGTTCAAAATTAACAATTTATTAAGAAAAAACAAAAAGCTGTCGGTGCAGCCAATACTTACAAAACCTAAAGCTCAGGAGGACATCCAGGGCAAGACACAAAGAGCAAGGGATAATGCTGAACTGAAGAGTGGCAGAGACCAGAATATAAAGAGGCTGATGAGGTTATGAGAAACAGCTGGGCTGAGTGGCAACAGGTAAGGACGACTGGCAGTAAAAGTACAAAGGCAAGCTGAGGATGAATGAATGTGAGAACACAGAATAGACACCAGAGGGAGACAGAACACAAGACACAAATCCTCACTGTACCCCCTCCTCCATGATCGTCTCCAGACGATAACATCAAGAACACAAACACGGGAGGGTGGAGGGGGTACAGGTAGAAAACAGGACAAAGGGCAAGAGACAAAAACCACAAGGCAGACAAAACTTGGGAGAGAACAGGTAGAACAGAAAAGATACAAGAAAGGCAGAAAACAAAGCAAAGACCCAAAAACCGGCAGGGGAAACCTGGAAGAAAAAAAATAAAAATGGTTCCGAAAGGTAGGCGGAGGTGAAACTCAGAAGGATGATCCAAGAACCTGCCAAGGCAAAGCAGATTCTCCGGGGGATGGTCCAGGGCCCGGCCGAAGCAGAGAAGGAATTCAGGAGGTCAACCTGTGATCTGGCCCTGAGTCTGCCAGGCTGGAATCAAAAAGGTCTCTGGGGCAGGCATGGATTCAGCAGACTCAAGGGGGCAGACTTGTGAAACTCAGGCATAGAGGCCGGCATAGACTCAGACATGGGAAACTCGGAGGCCAGCGTAGACTCTGTAGACTTGGGAAACTGGGAGGCTGGCATAGGAACGGTCAGACCTGGGGACTTAGGAACAGTTGGACCCAGCGTCTTGGAAACAGGAGTGCATGAAGATGACTGGAGAACTGATGTGGAATCAAAAGACTTGGCAACAGAAACAGGCCATGTACAAGGAGACTCGAGAGCTGGAGCAGACGTACAGTAGATGTCCCCCTGGAGCAGGCACTTACATGGGTTAAAGTGAAAAAAATCTTTTGACTGAAACATTTTCACAACCCCCCAGGTAAACATATTTTTACCTAGATGAAAAACATGATTAAATAACTTAGAGACACATTCTCCATTTAATTAGTTGCATCATCTTGCAACTCATTGTTATAGTTATGATAATGAAATTAATGTGACACAATTTTTCACAATGATTTTAGAGAATCATTTTATGTTTATATTGTTTATTCTTGATTTAGTTTTATTTGTGCCAAGCAATGATGACCCTCAACTGCATGTTTAAAACTAAGAACATTAAAAAACTTTACCCAATAAACAGGTAAAATATTAATAACCACCAACAGTGACTTTAGGAGGCATTTCTTTGCTTGATTTAATGACAGGTCCACTCATAACAAACTGACATCATAATGCAGCCTTCAGAACATAAACTAACTCTGTGTCAAACAGTGACATGAAGAAAATAACATGTCAGTTTTGTCAGCCTTTATTATGAAAAACTGATACATGGATGTTTGGAACTGGTTGGAACACTAATGATGGATGGACAGATTTATTTCTTGACCTTTATTTCACCAGACAAATCCTAATTATTTAAAAATTATAGTAAATATCTGTCTGTTGAACAGAACAAAATAACTTGAAAAACTTTTAGACTGATTTATCTTTTTAAATTACTGTTTTTGAACAGTTATTGAAATTGTTCAAGCGCATGTAATCATTTAATGCTGTTTATTCTACGTGCGTATTTGATCATTTAGTGAATAAAATTTATCACAGAGCAGTTCTGTCACAGTATGGTTCTAAATTTAAACAAGCAGTGAAGAATGGAAGTTGTATACTTATGATAAACTACAGAAACATTTGAAACACTCTCACCTGGGGGAACATGGTACTGTTCTCCTGGTGACGATGAGGAGGTAAACGTTAAACGGAGATCATCTTTGCTTGAACATGGGCCAAACAAATGTTAGTGAACAGTGAATCTGATTCACAGCATGCGCGCGCTACGGCGCACTCCCGTGGGGGTCTCAGCTCGGTTCATGCTTTGGTACATGCGCACAGCGCGTATCCATGCCAGTGATGGAGGGGTTTATATTTGGCGCTTACATTATTGTAGTAATCTCCAATATGACATGTGGCAGAACACTTTATAACTTGTGAAATGTTGTAGAATAGGAAAGCCAAAGTATGACGGACGAACAAACTGAATGTTGTGTGTCGCTCACAGCCTTTGCACGAGGAGCTTGGTCACGAACGCAAAGTTGGACACATCTGCTGGATAATGGCACAAATATTTAATATAAAGTTAAGTTTTACAGACCAAAGTCCAAGGAGTGAAATGAGGGAGGAGAGGCTTCACTCACTCAGAACTGACTCTGCTCCTGCAGACTGCTCACCTGCTGCTTTACTGACACGCCCTGCTCCGCTCTGAGTGGATCAAAGTGCGCTGGGTTTGTTTCATTTGTTGAAAGTAGTGGCGCATTTAGATGTAGCCTGGGCGGCTTTAACAAGACCACAACAGAAAAACAGTTGCCCCCCCCCCTCCAGATGACAGAAATCCGTCCTGGCCACGTTCAAAGTGACGGAAATCCGTTGTGACGACGGAGAACTTTAAGCCCTGCACTGAAGACTGACAAGGTAACAGGGTAATAAGCCACATAATTTAATTTAATGGCATGAACATAGAAAGTGACACAACACTAAAGCACTAACATTTTGGTCAAATGCGACAGTACAGATGTGCAAAATAAAGAAAAATGGCATGAGCTATACCTTCTGCCTTTAAGTACACAAATAATGCAGTAGTCCAATAATCTGAAAGTAATTCAAAAATTTCTGTAAAAACCTTGTCCTGATATGATACCTGCCTGTTTTCTCCCTGCAATGATATAATTTCTTACCTGACAAGACACCATGGTCCCTGCAGCTGGCCTCTGTTCTAAATTCTCCTCCCTATCTTTGCTCCTATTATAGTGACAATAAAGAATACCTTTTAAATGCAGTTAAAACCAGAAGTTTACATACACTATATAAAAAGACACGTGCATTTTTTTTCACACTGTCTGATGTGAAATCAGGATAAACTTTTTGTGCCTTAGGTCAATTAGGATTAACAAAAGTTTTTTCGATTTGCTAAATGCCTGAATATTGAGAGGTTTTCGATAGGATTGTGATCAGGGCTTTGTGATGGCCAATCCAAAACATTGACTTTGTTCTCCTTGAGCCACTTTGTAACCAGTCAGGCAGTATATGCTTCAGCTCATTGTCTATTTGGAAGACCCATTTGTGCCCAAGCTTTCATTTCCTGGCTGAGGTCTTGAGATGTTGCTTCAGTATTTCCACATAATGTTCTTCATGATGCCATCTATTTTGTGAAGTGCACCAGTTGCTCCTGTAGCAAAACAACCCTACAACATAATGCTGCCACCCCCGTGTTTCAGTCAGGATGGTGTTCTCAGGCTTTGTCCCTGTGTGCATTTGCAAACAATCTGTCTTTTTTATGTTTCTTTTGAAGGAATGGCTTCTTCCAGGCAGAATGGCCCGTGGATACAAAACTGGTTTCTCTGTGGATAATGACATGCTCTTACCAGCTTCAGCCAACATCTTCACCAGCTCTTTTGCTTTTGGTCTTGGATTGATATACACAGTTGGGACCAAAACACATTCATCTATGAGACACAGAACCTGTCTCCTCCCTGAGTGGTATGATGGTTGGACATTTTCATCTTGTTTGTACTTGCGTATAATTGTTTGAACAGATGAACGAGGCACCTTCAGGCTTCTGGAAATTGCACTCAAGGATGAATCAGATTTATTCAGGTCCACAGTTCTCTTCCTGATATGTTGGCTGAATTCTTTTGACTTTTCCATGATGTTACACAAGAAAGCAGTGTTTCAGGTGTGCCTTAAATTACATCCACAGGTGTGTTAACTCAGATGATATCAATAAACCGGTCAGAAACTTCCGAAGACATGACATCAAATGTCCCAAATTGTTTAAAGCCATAGAAATCTTAGTGTATTTAAACACACGGTATACAATATATTTAAACTTTTGACTTTAACAATATTATGCTACTAATATTACCTGCATCATGCAATGCCATTACTCAACTTAAATGGCTTGTTTGGAAAAAAAAGATGGAAACTTTTTTTTTGCCTTTTGCTGGCTCTGACTGGTTTTTGATAGTGCAGAACTGCTCAGCAACATGTCTCCCATCTGGTCTACAGGTGGCAATCCATGTCTGTGATATGTTTAAAGACGGCTCGGAAAAACACCTTACTGCATGTTAACGATCAAACAGTTGTAACGGCTGAGATGATGTCAGTGTCTTGACAGCAAAAATGAAGAACAGAAGACTCTGAGAGACTGGATAAAATACAGAATATTATTTAACTGCCAGGAGAGGATCAGGTCCAGGGCTGTGGAAGTGAAGGCAGACTGAGTCCGGGAGCCAGGTACAAACAGGAACATCCTTACTGGATTGTTTGCAGGGAGGAGGCTGGTAGCAGGTGAGTTTGCGGGTAGGACTAATTTCTCCAGGAGGCAGGTGTCCAGGTGAGTATATTTACAGGTGGTTTTTCAGTAGCAGATGAGGAGGGGCCCAGGAGTGCAGGTAAGTGTGGACATACACAGGTGCAGATCACTAGAGCAGTGGTTCCCAATCCTGGTCCTCAAATACCCCTATTCAGCATGTTTTACTTGTTTCCCTGCTATTCAGCAGGTCTTCAGAAGATTGTTAATCACTCATTCATTCAAACCAGGTGAATCAAATCAGGGAAACATCTAGTCCTTGAGGACCAGGGTTGAGAATCACTGCTTTACTATATGTTTTCTGATTTATTATTTATAAATAAATGGCAAAGAATCAATGGCTTCCAGAGGCTATACTAAAACACATAAATCTAAGTCAATATTATATTTTGAAAATGTCTCATCAAGCTCAGAGAAGCTCTTGAGGTGTTGGTCAACATTTAAAGCAGTGATTTTTTTAGATGTTTCCTTGTTTTGACACACCTGGTTTGAATGAATGAGTGATTAACAATGTTCTGAAGGCATGCTGAATAGCAGGGAAACAAGTGAAACATGCTGAATAGGGGTATTTGAGGACCAGGATTGGGAACCACTGCACTAGAGAATAAGGATGCTGAGGGAACCAGGTAAGTAGGACCACAGGGAGGACTTTGAGGAACCATGAGGGGAAAAATAAACGAACAGGTAACACAAAGAGATTAATAACTTTCAGACAAGCAATCTACAGGAGAGGCCAGAATCATTACCAGTAGGTGCTCAGAAGACTAGAGGAGCAGCCAGCACTGATGAGGGGAGAGATCAGCTGCAGCTTTGAGCAATCAGCCACCACCCATGTGAGGGCGGTGACTGATTGGCAGATTGCCACCAAAAACATGAAGTTAAATCCACTTTCAGCACCAGGTGATAACAAGGAGACAAAAGGCTGGAAACAACATTACTTTGTTGAGAGGAAAGAATGACAGAGTTGCTGGCTTTACTGGAAGTCTTTATTTAATGTTAGTGAGTTTACTCTCTGATTCATTGTGTTTTAGTCTGAGCATGTGTATTTACCCTCTGAGCCTTTGGGAACCAGTTCTGTGGTCACCTCGTGAACAACAAACACTTCCAAAAGTCCCTCAGTTTCAAAAATGTGTGTCAGAATGCACGTTTTACAAGAAATTATACAAATCAGTGTTGTAATATTGATGTATGTTTCAGCCAATGACGTGCAAGGAGAGTCATGGATTTACAAAGCAAATATAATTTTAACACTGAGTGTGCAAATAAAATGAAGGTGAAACCATGTAGCCAAATTAAGAGCCAGCAGTAGCCCATCTGTAACTTTCCACTGACCCAAAGGAAACACTATTCAGTTTAACTGTTAGTTTCTGTGAAAACGTTCAATATAATTAAAATTTACCTGTTGTATAAATATCTTCTCAATTGACCTCAGTTTGAAAAATAAAGTTGATGTCAGAGCTGATACGCTAATTGCTATTCTAAACTTGAGTATGTTTATGTCTGAAAGATTTGAGTCCACAGTCAGTAAACATAAAAAGGATTTCACTAAAATGGTAAAGCGCTGATTTGAAAATAAGCAAAAAGTAAATACAAAAAAAATTAAGAAAGTCTACCGAAAAACAAAATCTGGAGAACTACTGATCCAGTCCACTTTATAAAACACAAACAGAAGGGGGTCTGACTTCTTAGAAGAAATAAATAAATAAATAAAAACACTTAAAAGCATGAAGGATGACTGAGACTTTTGCACAGCATTGTCTGCACACAACATGTGTAGACTGGTTGGCATATTTCAGAGCAGGTTAATCTACATGACATTCATAAATTCTACTGAGGGAGAATAAAATGTTTAGAGCCTCCGGGTCAGACATAGAACATTAGTATTCCATAGAAGCACCAAAAATCTGAAGAACAGAAATATTTCTTTAATTAGCCAAAAACAATCACTGAAGGTAATATGAACTAATTAGGGAGCACAACACACAAAGTATTATGATTAAATGAGCTTTTCCTGATAATTGAAGGTGCTATATGTTTTAATTGGCTGGCAATAAAAGGCTGAGGATATATGCATTAATTAGTCCCGTCTCCTGTGGCCCCAGGCCTCTGGGCTTAAACATTAGGTACAGTGTTAATCAAACCTGCAGGAATGAGACTAATTGTTTTTATATGGCAATTCTCTGGTGGAATGACACATTCACATTCATCTTCTTTTCCTCTGCTCAGTAGTCAGTTAGGTGCAATCAAAGCTGGTTGTCCTACTTTTAACTGCTCCCATGTGAGTTTTAATTTTGAAAGGTATGAAAATGTCTACATCCTGTTCAACATTAAAACTGTTGCATCCTGTTTTGGATCCTACTCCTGTTTTGGATCCTACTTAGAAAAGAAAAATGCTTCTGTAAGGTCTAACCGTTTCTAAAACACTAGGACAGTGATTATCAGTTAAAAATAATCAACATTCTCTTAAAAAATTCCTCAAGCAAAGATTCAAAACAAACAAACAAACAAAAAACTTAATAAAAATACCCAGCTCACCCTAATTTTCCAAACTCGGGTCCCATCCCAGAGACCTTGGAGCTTTACCCCTAATTTACACTACATGCGTTCCGGCTCTGCTCCGCTCCGGTCCGACCTCCGCAGCAAATACGCACCCATTATAATCAATGAGAGTATTTACACTGGCTCCGCACGGTGGCTGTGAGTGGACGATGATCCGGCAAAATTACATCCGATCCTATTTCTGCCGGACGCCGAAGCTGCGCCAGAGTCAATTTTTAAAGATTACGTCGCACCAACAGGAAGAGGAACGAGCACAACATCCGTATTTACAAAATAAGACACCATGATTTTGTCAAATTTCAGATATATTAATAATTATATGGATATATTTCTATACAAATGCTGTCAGAATGTATCGTTCTGTTTGGGAAGCAGATGGCAACATGTAGATGAAGCATATGTGTGGACACACGATATACATGGATTTTATTTTGAGATCAGAAGTTTCAGAAAGACAACAGCAATACAGTTTCAACCATATCAAAAGCTTTTATAGGTATATCAATGTTTTCAGCTGTTTGGAGTTTGTCTTTCACAGAATTAATAATTTTTTGCTCTGACTTCCACATTTCTCACTGGATTTATCGCGTGATCTCCTTCCTGCACACCCTCCCTCCTCTCTGTTGGACCACAGTAGAGCTGAGGAGGCTGTATAAATTGGGTGGCAAACGAACAGCTGCGAAGCGCAGTGGAGCGGAGACTAGGCCTGTCACGATAGTCAATAAATAAATTAATCGCATGATAAATAATTTTGAGGTTGATAAAAACTGAGGACGATAAGTTTCATTTTCCTGCTTGTTCGTTTACTTCGTCTCTCTCCCTCTCTGTGCTCCTGTGCACAGGGGGCTCAGCTGACCCCTCCTGTTTTCTTAGTATTGGGAGGAGTGAACTCTCGCTCGGTCTCGTACTTCTTTACCATGCGAGCTTGTAGCAATTACAAACTAAAGAAATATTCATGGGATTCTGAAAAATGGAGATGGAATTGGTTTCAAAGCAGAAAGCGACAGCTGCAGTGTGGGAGTACGTGCAGGGCCTGAAATTTGCTGCAGGGATTGCGCATATTATGATCGATTCCCGCAAATTTAATTTTTATAATGCAGGAAGTTCCCACATAGAATGAATTCCAGCAATGTGTAATAATGTTGGTGTTTGCATCTGACTATTTTTAGATGACAACTAGTACCGAATATACGTTACCACCTGGTCCGTTCAGAAGACACATGGAGGCAGAGAGAGAGAAAAGGAGAAGGGGTGGGGGCTGATATTCCCCCTCTTCTGTACCTTCGAGCGAAGCAACGACAGACCCGCCCCAACAAACTTGTCAAGATCTTTGAGACTTTACCTGTAGCTCCCAAAAACAACAGGAAACTTAAAACGCACCATCTGTGTTTTAACAAAACACCCAAAAAGCAGTGACTCTCCCAGCAACTCATGAGGAAAAACTCCAAACTGATTTACTCCCCCACAGCGCTCTGCTTTTCTCTTCGCTGCCCCCCCCCCACACACGTTTGTTCTTCTATCCTCRTGGGGACTTTGCATTGACTTTCATTCATTTACCTGTATTTTCTATTGCCTATTTGACCCTAAACCGAGCCTAAACCTTACTTAGGATGTGAACTGGGCTTAGGTCCCCTTGAGAAACAGTGGGTCCTCACCAGGCTGTGTAGTTCACTTCATCTCTAAAGAGTTGCTGCTCTTTAATATTGTTTATTTACTGTCTCAGTTGTGTGATGTTTAATTTCCATTTTGTTGCTCTTTGTTTTTTATTCAAGTGCATTCTTTAAAAATTAAAGTTTATTGATCTTTGAGAGGATGTACTTAGATTATTACACTTTTATCATTACATTAGTTTTAAAATGGTCACCAGACAATATTATTGTTTATTGCAATAATTTCTGAGACAATTAATCGCCCAGCAAAATTTGTTATTGTGACAGGACTAGCGGAGATGCATGTAGTGTAAATCTGGGGCTAGGGTTCTGCTGTTCCTAGGACTGCACTCTTCTGAACAGATCGCTGAGGATTCCGTGGATCTGATGGAGCCACTCTCCCAGTTTGGAATCACAGTGCAAGGTGCTCCAATGACCACTAAGACTATTGAGTGCTTTGGGTCTATATTTTTGATTTCCTCTTTCAGTCCTTGGTATTTCTCTAGCTTCTTGTCCTCTTTCTTCCTGATGTTTCAGGCAACTCAAGTGACTCAGGTGAACCAGATCACTTTAAGTGACTCTGATTAAACCAAGTGCATACAGAGAACCCAGTTTACCACCTCTATTCTCCACCGCCCTTAGTGGAGTCTTTCACTTTGAGTTTGGGACCTCCAGTCCATACTCAGCACAGATGTTCCTGTACACTGTTCCAGCCTTTTTGGTTTTGGCATTCCATGTCCAAAAACACTATACGACAGTACAACATATGATGTGAGGCAGGGCTTGGCGAGATGGCCCAAAAAATAATCTCATTTTTTTCATCCCAAATTTGATTTTCAATTTTAATTTATTTTGTTTCCCACTTAATGGAGTGCCTCTGTTTCAGGAGTCAAAACAAATTTGTTGCACTCCTGCTTTTTGTAGCAAGAGCTTTCAAACTGATTTTGCAGTGACGTGTTTGTTGCTCCAAGTCCGAGGTTGCAAAACCTAACTAGTTCCAGATAACTGAAGACACCGTGCCTTTTCTGGGAAGTAGATCCTCTTTGCTAGCTGCCATATTGTTATGTCATGTACCAAGCATTTTGAGGGACAGCTGGGGTGACCTTTGAACTACAGAAGCCCCAATATCTTGATTTTCTCAAAACTAAATCTTTATAAATGGCAAATTCGAATTAATCAATTAAATTGATTTATCACCCAGCCCTAACCTAATGTGAGGACTCTGTTGTTTGTGCTGTCTTTCCTCTTTGTTGTTTGCAGGAGCAAGAAAGAGTCTGTGTTCATGCTGGGCTGTCTTCATGGACATCTTCCTCCCAGCTTGCTCACCATAAAGTTGAATGTGTCATGGTTTTCACAAGGTAGCACCAAAAATTATTATTATTATTATTATTTTTGATCCATTAGTTTTAATTTGGTGGCAGACCTTCTCATACTCTTGTAGTGTTTTTGAACATCCAGAAAATTCTACTCTCTGTTCTCTCCACACCTGCTGGTTGTCTTCCACCTGCTGTAAACCAAGAGTCATCCACCTTCTCTCTAATCATAGTATTTGTTGATTTTAGCCACCTCTTCAATCGTTCCATGGTTTATCTTGTTTATTGTCTTCCACTCTGGGTTTCTGTTGTTTCATTCTCAGTTAAAACCCTTTAGGAGCATTTGTGTCATGATGTCAGCAGCTTGGATCTCCGTTAGCCAGCCCATTAAGTATTTGGTATGCATGACATGTTTTTGTTCTTACTGGCTCTTCAGGCAGGTCCTGGTCTGTTTTTGGGGTTCCAAGATTTTTGCAGGGTTCTAACTGGGTCACAATCTTTAGTCTCATCATTCATCTTCTCAGTGCTGTTTTATGGAGTTATTCATCCATACTCTGATGGTGGAGATGATGGTATACTTTGGTGTACCTCCTCAATCTCTAGATGTGACAGTAGACTCCTCACACAAATTAAGGACGACTGCATCAGGACTTCTAAAAAATGAGAAAATGTCCTGCTGTAGATCTTTCCTCCAAGTTTTTCTGTGTTATGTTCATGCCCAGTTTGTCTGCTCCCAATAGTTGACTGTAAATTTACCTTCTAATGTTGGTCTCATAACTAGATTTTTAAACAGAAAATCATTACTGTTGAACACATCAGGTTTTTCTGCAGGTTATTTCTGAATTAAATAAGATCACGAGTGCTAGTGCTAGTAGTGGTCACACCAATGAGCTAAAACCAGAAGAATGTGTCCAAAAGGCTGAGTTATTTCTGCTAAATGAATCTGATTTTCAGACCACTATATGGGGACCTCTGCACTAGTATTTTTACCTGTCATGTTTAATACTCCTAAATCTCATTCAGAAAAAAAAACAAAGGAAAAAACATCACATCATAAAATGAAAAAAAAAAAAAAACACTGATTTTTGTAGTAATATTTATTCAGTACAAACAATCTATTGTATAGAAAAAAACATTTTGCATGTTTTTATTGATGATGGTGCAATGGTAAAATACTTTAGTTACCCCTTTAAATGAATAAAAAATTAAATCAGAAGTGTCAAAGATTCAGAGTGATAACAATTTAATTTATACTAAAGCTATAAAAAACTGTAGAATTTTCTGCAAAGAGCGCTGCAATCACCATACTGAGAGCATGAATCAGTTTAAACACTTATCAAATGTTGCACTTTATAATGAATGTAAAAGTTATACAGCTTTTTAAATTTGGTTATAATTCTTAGTGTTTAATGAGTTGAAAGGATCCAGGCAGAGTCCTGATGAGACTCTGCCATCAGTCCTCGTCTCTGTTTGGACTACAAAGTGTCTTCTGACAAAGAAAAATGATACCAGGTCCACATTCAGAAACTTTATGTAATATTCTAAGCTTCATTTCTTCTTTTAACAATCTGATTTATGAATCATCATCACCATAATTATTACCATCAGTAACTCAGGTACATCTTCATTTGGGTTTCAAAGATAGTCTCTGAACTGGGCCTAAAACCTAACTGCAGTTTCATGTTGCTGTGAGAACAAGCCAAGTGACACATTTATGTTAATGATGTTACTGCTGAATAAAAAATGAAGATAAACGATCATGTGTTTTTATGTCTGTGTGTGGGGGCCTTCTTGCACTGTAAAAAATGAAATGTTGGATTTACTTAACCACGTTATGTGACCTGGTTCCACTTAACTGAGTTGAGTAAATTCAAAGCAATATACCAGTTTTTAACCAAAGAATATGAGTATGTTGCTTTGAATTTACTCAACTCAGTTACAGTAAGTGGAACCAGGTCACATAACATGGTTAAGTAAATCCAACATTTCATTTTTAGAGTGGGTTAGCAAAATATCATACATCAAACATATTCAAGTTATAGTTATATAATGTACATGGACATAAAGTCCAGACATTCAGCTTTCATTTGAGGGTATTCACATTAAAATTGGATGAAGGCTTTAGGAGTTTCAACTCCTTAACATTTGCCACCCTGTTTTTTTAAAGGGACCAAAAGTAATTGGACAACTGACTCCAAGGCTATTTCATGGACAGGTGTGGGCAATCCCTTCGTTATGTCATTCTCAATTAAGCTGATAAAAGGCCGAGAGTTGATTTGAGGTGTGGTGCTTGCATTTGGAAGGTTTTGCTGTGAAGGAAACATGCGGTCAAAGGAGCTTTCCATGTAGGTGAAACAAGCCATCCTTAAGCTGCAAAAACAGAAAAAAAAACAGAGAAATTGCTACAATATTATGAGTGGCAAAATTTACAGTTTGGTACATCCTGAGAAAGAAAGAAAGAAAGCACTGGTGAACTCATCAATGCAAAAAGACCTGGGCACCCACAGAATTATCTCCATAATGAAGAGAAACCCCTTCACAACAGCCAACCAAGTGAACAACACTCTCCAGGAGGTAGGCGTATCAATGTCCAAATCTACCATAAAGAGAAGACTGCATAAAAGTGAAAACAGAGGGTTCACTGCATGGTGCAAGCTACTCATAAGCATCAAGAATAAAAAGGCTAGGCTGGACTTTGCTAAAAAAAACATCTAAAAAAGCCAGCACCGTTCTGGAAGAACATTCTTTGGACAGATGAAACCAAGATCAACCTCTATCAGAACGATGGAAAGAGAAAAGTATGGTGAAGGCGAGGTACAGCTCATGATCCAAAGCACCACATCATCTGTTAAACACAGCAGAGGCAGTGTGATGGCTTGGGCATGCATGGCTACCAGTGGCACTGGGTCACTAGCATAGACTTGAGTAAGTAAGTAAAGTTTTATTTATATAGCGCCTTTCACAGAAATAAATTCACAAGGTGATGTACATTCAGGGAAAGTGGGAGGGGGGAGTTAAGACAGGTAATGCAGCAAACACAGTTGCACTACCTTAAAAACAGAACAACAGAAAAACTAAAAACCACATAGGGGAAGATGAGGGAAAAAGCAAAAACATCATATCAACACTGTGACACACTATGGTGTTTATGGAAAAAACCTCTGAATAGGGCAGATTTATAAGCCTGAGGAGTAAGTGAGTTTAGAGGGGCCTGAAAAATCCAGTACCCAAAACCAGTGCAGCCATAGTTCAGAATATTGATGGTAAACTGTTCATTCTGTGTGGCCCTCAGCCTGTTCAGGAAACCAGATTAGACGGGTAAGAGAGGAGGGCGGGAAGGTGTGGGGCAGAGCCTTTTCGATGTAATCCAGCCAGGAAGAATTTAGTCAACAGATCAAGGCCGTTGTAGGGGAGAGCCAAATCTGTAATCAGTTGTTCTGGGAACAAAAGAGACAGACAGACGATAACAATTTTCCATCTGCTTTAGAGTTCTACTGGTGCATCTCAAGGTGGCGAATCCAATCAGGCAAATAGTGTGGACAAATTCCACCGAGCTGATCTATCAGCTACTCCAGGATCAATTCCATCTAGCCAGCAAAGTCCAGTGACCACAGCCGGCCCGTGACCCTCAATAGAACCGCTTGCACACCGAGTCTAGCTCGCTCAAGGCCAATGTCTGAATGCTGATAGTACACGGCCATCCATCAAATTGTTCAGTCAGCCAGGAGATAAAAAGCCACTGATGCTGTTTTGTAGAATACAGGAGACCACCAAGCCAATCTGCAGAATCCAGTGATCGGAATCCAGGCATACTGTATATCCAGAACAGAGAAGAACAGAGGCCCCACCTTTGACATGTCCTCCCATGGAAGAAAAAAAAACTGTTCCAAAAATTTCATTGAGAGAACAGCTAACCAAATCCATGAAAATAAAAATATCCATAATTTCTAGTTTCAGATGAAAAATGTAGAGAAGGCTTCTTGCAGCAAAGCAGGGACGATAAGAAAGGACAGGAGAGAAGGAAAAGGCATTTTACTCCTCCAAGAGCAGAAGATGGAGGAGCAAAACTGGCATCCAAAAAGGGCAACAGCCTCCATAGAAACTAATAGATAAACAGCAAGCTGAAGTGGATCTGTTTCACAAATTATTGGTCATGTTTTTACAATAAATTAATAATCATGTTAATTTCATTCAACAATCATGTAAAACAGCAGATACATACCAGAAAAAAATATATACTGTAATTTATAAGTAACAATGATCTGAAGTCAGCCTGTAACTTAGATTTTAGCTAGTTGAAAAATGATGACTTCAGCTGGTAATAAATTATATTTAATGTTTCTTCTTACTGTCATTAAAAAATAAGAACATTTATATTTACCAGTCAACAATTAGAAAATGTTCTCTGGTTATAGGATGAAACTTGTCTCTGTTAGCTAACCATCTTCTCAACAAGTCAGGTTCCTCTAACAGAAACCTAAAAATACTCACATTTATAATATTATTTTACACTGTGTAGGTCTAAATATTAATCAGAGGACAAATCAGCTGTAATATTTAATAGTCTGTGTTAAATTGTAGCATGATTCAACAGTGCTAAACTCTGTATGTATGCTCCACAAGCTAATATCTTCTAACCAGTTCAATAAACAACAGTGATTAAAATTAAAATAATCATATAACGTCGATGTAAACTGTAACATTATGTTCTGCTCAGATCACATTGAGCTAAATAAGATCAAATCTGCTGACTTGTGTTGCGAAATGAGACATTTTACTGTTTATCTTCTGTTAATACATCCATAGCACAAACAGCTTTTCTAGTATTATTTAAAACATTAGATTATATAAACTGTAAAATATTTATAATAATTGGGTTAATATTATTAACAGTTTTTATGATTTCTACATTGTCAGTCCTTTTTTCTGCTCTGTTGCCAACATGTACAGTAATGGGAAATCCAGACTCTTGACCATTTTGCGTTAGCCGTTAGCTTCACCAGCCGATCACACGGTCACGTAGTTTCTGCGCACTCCAGCTGTTCTATAGAAGCTCCTTGGTCACTAGAGTTTAATGATGATGTAACACAGGACAGAAGCAGCTGAATGAATTCTGAGGTATTCAGAGCCATACTGTGTGCTCAGCCAAATGCAGCCAAACTGATTGGTCGTCGTTTCATACTACAGATGGACAATGACTCAAAACATGAAGCCAAAGCAACCCAGGAGTTTATTAAAGCAAAGAAGTGGAATATTCTTGAATGGGCAAGTCAGTCACCTGATCTCAACCCAGTTGAGCAGCATTTCACTTGTTGAAGACTAAACCTCAGACAGAAAGGCCCACAAACAAACAGCAGCTGAAAACCGCCGCGGTGAAGGCCTGGCAGAGCATTAAAAAGGAGGAAGCACAGCGTGTGGTGATGTCCATGAGTTCAAGACTTCAGGCAGTCATTGCCAACAAAGGGTTTTCAATCAAGTACCAGAAATGAACATTTTATTTACAATTAATCTGTCCAGTTAATTTTGAGCCTCTGAAATGAAGGGATTGTGTTTAAAAGTTTTAGTTCCTCACATTTTTATACAATCATTTTGTTCAACCCACTGAATTAAAGCTGAAAGTCTGAACTTCAACTGCATCTAAATTGTTTTGTTTAAAATTCATTGTGGTAATGTCTAGAACCAAAATTAGAAAAATGTCTCTGTCCAAATATATATGGACCTAACTGTATATTAGCAAGCTGTTGCTAAAGTTGCTGCTAGCTAGTCTGCTTTCCAATCTGATGCTATTACTTTTATACACAGAATGGTAAATTGAAACTGATAAAAAAAAAACCTCACATGTAAATTTTGTTAATTATTTTTAACCTTACCTTTTGCATTTTGTGAAAAAGATGAGCATCCGTGCATTTTCCGGAGAGCTCTCCGAGGCGAAATGACAATGGAAGTAAACATACCTCGCTTCGGGTCGTAGTGGAAGTTGTCTTCCGGGTCACTGATCTATCACTCAAGAAATCGCTGTCTCTGAAAAGACATCTCAGAAGACCTGCCCACCCAAGAGGTTTGTGCAAGAAGTGCAAACAAAAAATGAGGGAGCGCAAAGGAGAGTGTCAGGCAGCGTAACTTCAAAGCTGGCAGCGAGAGCAAAACTCTGATCACTGAGAAAGAAACTGTGGAAACTAATAAAATATATTTTGTTCACAAAAACAAGACAATGACTTAACAGTATTGCTTTAAGATTTTGATTGCAGATTGTAAATTTTGCTTTTGAAACAACTTTTTAAAAGTTTTAATTTTTGTTTGAACATCTAAGAGTTTTTTTCTCAGTCCTTTAGGTAAAAATCTAATTCCACAGTCATAAAATTTTTCTTTATTTTGATTAGTTTTTCACATCTTTGTGGTCGCATTTCACTAAAATGTTGATGTGTTTAGTGTTGTGTCGCTTTCTATGTTTATGCCGACATTTGGCTTATGAGCCAACATTGAGCTAAGTAATAAATAGCTCACAGTAATTATTTTTTCCATTTGGCACTTAATGATCTGGCTACCTTTTGGCAGCTAAAACTGTAGATTTTGTTAGTAAATAGTTTAAAGAACTAAAGTCAGTCAGTGGAGCTGGATTGCAGCTGTAGTTAGTGGTTACCATATTTTTTGGACTATAAGCCGCACCTGCCATTTAAAAATAAAAACCCGCGAACATTGGCATATAAGCCGCACCGGACTATAAGCCGCACCCCCAACATAAAAAAACAGTACACCCAAAATTATCGTCAAAAAAGTGAATTCAACATCAAAACATAAAAAGCAAAACCTTTAGGAATTAAAGTTCGGAGGAATACGGTTCATTTAACTGACCTTATTTTGGTAGTTTTCTTTAACAGTTTCTGGTCCAACAAAACGTCTCATTCATCGTCCTCCAGCGCACTGAAACCATCGAAGTCCTCTTCAGTGTCGGAGTTAAACAAGCTCAGAAAAGCTGCGTCACACAGCGGTATCTGTTCAGTGTTGCTTTCTGTGTCGCTGTCCTCCCGGGGTAATGCTGGCTCTGAAGCTGTGGTGTCCTCTTCACGTAGCAGTCCAGCCATTCGGAACCCATTGGTGATGGTGGACTCATTCACTCTGCTCCACACTGTTAGGATCCACTGGCAGACATCAGGAAATGACGCTCTTCGCGTTCGCCAATTTTTGTGAATGATTTATCCCCGTCAGTCATCCAAGCCTCCCATTCACCCCTGAGTGCTGCTTTAAATGCACTTTTCACACTGATGTCCAGGGGTTGCAAAAACTTTGTTGTACCTCCAGGAATAACAGCAGGAATTGAGTTTGTTTTCTTGATGGCTGCTTTCACCGAATCCGTGATGTGGGCCCACATACTGTCCGATATCGTGTCTGTCGAAGACCCGTCGTGTCGTGTCTGCTACTAGCTAAAACAAAATGGCGCTACACCTCCGGCTAAGCTGGCAGTGTGGTCGCTTGGCTGTCGACCGGTCGACGTGCCGTCACGTGGTTGTTCGGCGTTCGTTTTCGCACTGACCTTTCATAGTTGCCCCGAGAAACCCCAAGCCGAGCTGCTGGGAAAGTCCTCCCGCTCCAGCAGACGTCACTGCATGGGATTCCTTCCCCAGAGTGTGCAATGCGGAAAAAAAAAAAGTCCGCAGCTCTTCACTCGACGTTTATCCACAAACTGGTCCCGGATTAAGCTCCAAAGTTTTTATCAGTCAGATTCCACCGTGAAAAATGTCTGTTTTATCCCGTTTTATGAGTTTTTGGCCATTGACTATCTTTAAATCGCTGCTTCCTGGTACAACAGTCGGCTCTGGAAGCGATCACTTTTTTCTTCTTTTTTTGAAGCGAGTAGTTGAAGCAAATGCAGCATAAGAGCCCCCTGGTGGCTGAAGAAAAAAATCCACATATAAGCCGCATGGTTCAAAGTTCAGGAAAAAAGTCGCAACTTATAGTCCGAAAAATACGGTTTATGCGTTTTAGCCACAAAGGAGTGGTGTAATTTAATGAGAGAGGATGATAAATCACTCAACAGACCTTTAAAAATTGTGCCCCCGTAACTTCTGAGATGAAAGCATCAGCAAAATATCTGGTTACCTCCCACTTTTGTTAAACTGTCTGCTGGAGCTTTTGAGCTGCACAGAGAGGCTGCCTGTCACTGTGAACATGAGTTGAGATCTTCTCCTCATTGGTCAGTCCACATGAGGCGGGTCAGGTGACTCCGGTCAACATACACTGACAAGGTTGCGTAATGTCAAGCGTTGCTTTTGTGAAACTGTAGGACACTTCCCTCAGTCTCAGTGTAGTGTCTCAGTGTAGTGGGTCATGTTTACCAGATTATACTGATGTGGTTTGTTTTCATAGCATCATGTGAGGGAGTGTCCTTGAAAAGAGAACATAGTAGTGTATTTGTAGTTCTATGAGCATTCTGTAATGGTTTTATTTAGGCTTCTGACCCACATGCAAGAACACTCTCGGAAGAACTAAATCAGTGAAATACAGTTTATTACAAACAATTGCAAAATGTGCACAGTGGGGGTTTCCAGGGGCGAAGACGATGAACAGAAGGACTGCAACAGAGAAGATGGTTAGATCACAAAAGCTGGGAAATGAGGGGGAGAGTGACTGAAAGAAATATTGTTCTCACAGTGGTTGGATGAAGCGCTGCCATGGAGGAGTAAGAGGATTCCGGGCTGTTTGGTCGTGTGCAGTAGAAATCTTGTTGAGGAGGTGGTAGTAGGGTGAGAGGGAGCAAACACCTGTAGTGGTCACCCTGGGTGGAATAAACGTTCCACCTGCCTTTGAACTTGACCACGGAAGGCCTCCTTTAAAGAACAGAACTCTGTTCAATTTTTATGGTCATAACATGTTTTCTTAAACAATTAAGGGACATTTTATTTCATTTTATTC
>NW_013953291.1:105564-107307 GCF_001266775.1 Austrofundulus limnaeus
ATTTAATGGTGGCCCAATCTGCATTAATGCTGAATAAATGCAGTCGCTTCTGCCAGTGATCTAGATTAGTCAGGGTGCTGTTATTTGACAGGGAATGTCGGAGAAATTACTAGGAACTGCAGACCTGGTTTTTTTAGACATTTGTCAATATAATTAAAACCTTTGATGTTCTTGAGAAGTCACTGTTAGTTAAGAGTGTTGTGTGATTATGACTTGTTAAGCATTTCACGGTACGACAGTCTGTTTGAACTAGCTCTTTCGAGGTGGTTAATGTGCATAAAAGGTGTGCATGTTGTTTTCAGATCTTTAAGCGTGTTTTACATGGCTGATCTGTCAGATTTATATCAGAGGACTCGATGAGTCATTGATAGAATAAATCTGTTACTCCTTAACTGAAAGAATTTGAAGAATTCTAGGTTACGCCATAAATTCAGAGTGGATTATGAGCGAGGAGTCAGCAGTATAAAAACTGCTGTGTGAAGCTGCAGAGCAGCTCGGAGACGGGACCCGACCCGGTTCTGGTCCATGTTGACAGTCTAAGGACTGGTTTATGAGCAGAAAAGGCTAAGGTTGACCTCTTAATTGTGTTAATCAGTTTTAGTTCGTGGGAACTTCTGTATCAAAAAGGGGGTAAGGAATGACTTATAGCCTATGCAGGACGCGGTTCTGATTCGGTCCAAGTTGAGCTCATAAAAAGCTACCGCTTGCTGAAGCGGCAGACAGACAGTCTCAGGGAGTTAATCTGTCTTAAAGCTGTGTTTTAACTTGAGTTGTGCTGGTGTTGATTCATATCTCGGACGCTGCTCCGAAATGCTTTTTGAATCTTGTGAAGTGTTATGCTGTGTTTTTATGCTGTTCACCCGCTGCTAACACAAACACACACACACACACACACTTACAGACACTAGAGCAGTTAAACCGACGTTACGGTCGGAAAAGTGTCTTTAAAGTTTTTTACGAGTGCTTAAAAACGCCTCGAGGATGCGATAAGATTCACAAAAGTCATAGGTTTGCAGTCGCTAACTATCTTCTGTGAAATTCGGTCATTAAAGACTTCAATGCATGTTAGTTCCTACAGCTAACTAGCTGCTAAACACGGAGCTACCTAGGCTAAGCGCTAAAAACAGGAAGCTCCGCCATTTTGACTTTGGGCGAGTGTGTCCGAGCCGGAACCTAAACTGCTCCTAGTGGTCAAAATAAATATTTCGCCATCTAGTGGTCGAAACTAATCAATGCATGCAAGTGTTGTAGGCCTCAGAAAAGCCTTAGAGGAAAAACAATCCTAATTCGCTGAGAGAAAAAGGAAAAATAACGCTTTTAGTGTTATATTTTAACCACAGAGCTGTTAATAAATAAAAAGGGTTTATTTCTAAATTTTTCCTAAGATTTTACAGGGTTTAAACCAGTGTTTCAACTTTTGTCTGGCTGACACTGAAAAGGGGGTTTTCATAAAACTTAATTCAGTAGCAGTAAGTGTTAATTCACTCTGTGAAAAACTGGGTTTAAAAGTTAACTGCCTTTTATTAAGTGTGGAGATTGGATAAATAAATTAACACAGTTTATTGCTGTAAATAGGAAAACTTATGAAGAAATTGCACTTCTGCCAATTGTTTAAGAAAACAAAAATAGGCAGGTACACCTAACAGGTGAGAAATCATTTTAAAACAGTAAACAAAGTACTGATTTTAAATTAAAGGTTACAGTTTTAGCTTACTGTAATTAAAATAGATTTAACCCTTTATA
>NW_013953291.1:108307-132336 GCF_001266775.1 Austrofundulus limnaeus
TATCGCCGTCTTTTTTTTACCGACCTCAAAAAAAGTTATCGTGCAATTAATTGATTTATTGTCTATCGCGACAGGCCTAGTGTTTTATTGTGTGACACACATGCAATGCTTGGTTGTAATACAGCGGAATCCCTCAACCATATTTATTGTCTTTTAGTCTAAAATTTCATTTAAGGCAGTATTGAAAATGTCTGTCTTAAATTTTACTTGCTTAAAGTTGCATATACCCTGTTTAAATGCTTCAGTTTAACATGTTTGTGTTGTTGTTGTTTTTTTTTTAAATAAAACTGTTTTTTGTCCTTTCAGATAAATGCTTTGCGAGTGGCCATTAACCGCCTGCTGTGCAACGGTCCTAGCAGCACGCTGCATCTGGGGTCTGATAAGATCAATCAACAGCAGGAGGACTGTCGGGACCGCCTTACCAGGTCGCACACACAACCACAGGAAGGAGGGAAAAAAACCTAGGTGATATACAATTAATACATCTTGTTTTGCAGACTCTTCATGAGGTCTCCTCCAAGAGAAGCTGTCCCTCCACTGTACTATGAGAAGCCAGGAAAATGGAACCAAGTATGCTTTTTTTAAAATACATTTGCAGGATTTTCACAAAATCCTCTAGTCTGTACATTATAACTAATGTCTTAAAATGTTTTGGACCTTCAGGTTGATCCTTCTCTGAAGATGAGCATTGCAGAACCTGGAGGTGGAAACACAAGAGGTGTTCTCTTCCAGCTTCATCCCGTCATTCTCCTCAACTAAGAAGACACTCTACTCCTGTAAGAATCTCCATGGGAAATGGAGCTAGTTCCAGTGTTGTAACAGGAGCAGTTGCTCAGAGTTTTAATTTGAAAAACTGGAAAGTGTGTATTTTATTTTATGTTTAAATAAGACTGTAACATTCAGTAGCTCAGTGAAGTCCTGCCTTTTTGTTGTTGGAGATTCCAACTTTAACTTTGTGGCTATTTAAGTTTGTTTCAGTTCATGGTGACATCACTTTTGTAAGTGTTTCAGCTGCAGACCATTAAAAAGTTTGTCTGCAACAGATGAGGCTTGTCAGTCTTTAAACGTAGGTTCTTTGTGACCCCAGAGTCAAGCTAAATATGTCAACGCAGCAGCCGCGCTGCCACAGACTGAACTCTATGCTGTCAGTGCCAAAACTCAAATGCCTTATATTTATAACTCACCATTCTAGTCTCTCCCTCTTATCTCGACAAAGTTAGCTGTTGTGTCACACAGAAACTCATCTTCAGCTATTTCAGATCATGCWGAGCAAGTGAACTCAGAGAGATGGCCGAGCAGATGTTACACCAAGGAACATTTATTTTTCTTATTCTTGTAATTAAATACATACCGTAAGTGCAAATAGTTGGAGTCCAGGGTCTAACAAACTACAGAGTATAGTTTAACATAGTACAAAGTTGGACAGTTATTCAAACAAGCTAAATATCACCAGATACTTCTTGTCTTCATCGTAGTTGTACAACAGTACCTAAATGTGAGCATGTGTATTGTTCCTTATAGTTATACAAAAGCAAAAACCCTACAGTTACCACATTTAAGACGCATATCTTAAGTTATTTTGTGCTTGAAAACACCAAAAGGAAAACCTTTTTCTTTTTCTTTTTTTACTGAAACAAAGTAGTATTTAACACTGGCAGCAGAGCACATCTATGGACATTCAGCCTTTTTGTGCTAAACCGTACAATTTGTGGCAAGCACTGCAAAAGCGATAAAATRAAGCGTGATTTTTAAAAACTGCACAAAAGATGATGAAATATTATTTACCCAAGGCTCAACTTCATGCACTTCATAATAAGCAACACAAAAAAAAAAAGTCAGTTTCGTTATTTTTTTTTTGTTTTTTCACCTTTGATTTTTGAGTGTACTCGTCTACCTAGAAGCAGGATTATTCACGTGTGACAGTGAGTTAGTGTTTTGAACTGTTATAGACAGGGTGAAGGCTTCTCCAGTGGATGCTTTTAGAGAACACCGAGATGACACAGCACTACGCCCCACCCTCCCACGCGGTGAGCCCGACTGAGCTGGACCGGACCGTCCGCTTTTGCAGTGACGAGAACAGATTTACTCCTCCTTCCTTTTGGCGCCGGGGATCTTTGCCTGGATCCTGAAACCAGAGAAACAACTTTGATGGATGGTTTTAAAAAAAAGGTAGCTCATTTCAAGGGCAAACAAAGCTTGCTGTGTTGAATCTGTTTCAAACAGGTCATTAAACAAAATGGCTAAAATTGGCAAACTGGTTCATTTCGGTTGGTAAAGATGACAAATTAGGAGTTAAACCAAAACGCATCACCAAGCAGCTGGTTTAGTCTTCAAACTGTGTAAAATCTTTACAATTAGTTTTGACTATTGAAATGAGTTTGGTGATGGTGACACACGGGAAAACATTTCAACAATCTGAACAAACTGCAGACACTTACTTCCCCACCACAGAGTTGACCTGGGTCCGTATTAATCCCACATACTGATCAATTTGTGCCTAAAAACGAGAAAATTTGATGAATACCACAGAGGTTTTCTGAGTGGAGGTCAGGCTGAGTTAAGGAGCTCACAGTCCTACCTGATGCTTCTCATAGACCACAGGCAAGGTGAACATGGAGACCACAGCTGCGGAGCAACATAGAGTATCAGATAAATTAGGTTGTAAAGCATGAGTTGTTCTAAATAAGTGAAAGTTGGAACATATGAGTCATCGGACACTGCATGGTTAAAATGACCTCACCTAGGATGAGCAGTGTCAGGCCATTAAAGAGAGCACCTACGTAGGTCAGCAGCCACATCAGAACTGCAAACTGAAACACGATGTAGGTTAAAACATTTCCAGCAGCAAGAAAAACGGCCAGCAGTGGTGGTGTTTGAGTACGAGTCAAACCTTCAAAGAGTCGACCAAATCTTGTACGAGAAACAGCCGGCGGAGCTCCTTCATGCAGGTGTTGGTGTACAGCAGGATTTTGTCAGCGTATTTACTAATTTGGTCCTGAGACAGAGCAATTTCAATCTCCAGGTAAGCCCTGGTAACAGAGGAAAACGAGGGGGAAACGGATCAGTCAAACATTTAAAAWCAATTCACAACATTCGCCAAACTCGTTCCTCTTACTTGAACGGGTGCCCCTCGTCGGTCTTCTGCACGGCCTGCAGCACAGACTTGTAGATCCTGAAGCTGATGGTGGCAGAGAGGGCCGCCAGGGCTAAGTAGGCCCCGACACTGACCACGCTGAACTGGGTCAGGGAGAAAAGGAGCAGGAGCACACTGCTGAACACGGCGCCTGACTGCTTCACATTCCTCCAATACAGGAGGTCAATCGCTAAAAACAAACAGAAAAATACGTTTTATCACTAATATTACCTGAGCTCCTGCTTTACAAAGTCCTTACGCTCATGTCGAATCACACATTTGGGTCAAATAACTGGAAGCGCTCGACAGCCCAGCATCCTCAGGGAGCTGCGGCTGTCACGGGATCCTTTAACCCAGCTTTTCATTAGCTTCGAGTGAGCCAAAAAAAAAAGAAAGAAACATTGGGTTGTGGTTCATTCAGTTTCTCTACTCCTAAAAATAGCATGACCTCTACAGATAATAGCTGGCTCAAACTTGACTTATAAATAAAACTGAAATATGTAGGTGCAGGTGTGTGTGGGGTGGATTGTGTGGCCGTTGGGGGATTTCAGAAACACCTGGTTTAGTCTCACACATAGAGGCGTACATGCAAACAGTACTTTAAAGGTACCGGAACCACCTGCTCTCAGGACAGAATTAATGATTAAAYCAGAGCTCGTACGAAAGCAGTAGCTGAAACAGCAGCACTATCAGCAGTTTGCTGATAAGAGTTCAATGTGACCTGGCCAGATCGGCTGCAGTGGCCGGTGATGAAGGATGACGATGCATTAGTCTTCATCGGTGCAGTGAAACGCCTCAAACCCTGAACATTTGTATAGTTTAGGAGATGTGAGGAACACACTGACGTGCAGGCACATAGTACGGCTTTCTGCACAGATTTTCCACCACCATCTTTAGGCGGTGGAGCCTGTAATTTAAAGCCACTCGCAGAGCCAAAAGCGAAGTGATAACCGAGGATTAGTTCAGTGTACCGTTTCAGCCTCTGCAGCCGACATGGTCTTCYTCTGGCAGTCGTCTGAAAACTTGGGCCTGTTTCCATGAGAAGTGTCTGCTGCTGGTTTCACCTCTGCTGAACCCCCTCCTGCAAGTCTGACCGAACAACTGGAGTTTTCTTGGCGGCTTTATTGTAAAGTTTTGTGTCGGTTATGAACAGGAGATCGCTGCTGGAGTCTCTCGGGTGTCTTGCTCTTCTCTAGGCTGCCTGCTTGTCCGCTCTAATTTTAGCCTTAGAGCTGTGAGCAGCATAGTGATGACGGCCATCTTTACTCTCCACTAAAAAGGCATTTGTGGATGCCTAAAARGCAGACTGGGTGCTGAATGGTGAAAGAACCCTCTATGTCGAACTTAATGTCTGCTCGCCACACACAAAATAGCCGCACACGATTAAACAGCTCATTGGCAGTGAGTTACAGCCAACCTGTCCATCCACCTAATCAGAATCAAATTAGAAACTCTGCAGCATCCGTGTCCCACTGCTGCTCCCCTCTTTAGTGAGGCGACTGCTGTTATCCCCAACATCATCTCCATGTGGAGAAGGATATGCATGAAGATGCTCTCTCATGCACAAGTCAAAGGAAGCTTAAACAGCAGCTGTATCAACACACACACACACACACACACATCAACAACAGCAGACATTTTCTCCTGGGGAGACATGTTGACAGGCGGCAGCGGCTCGTGATGTGCTGCACGGACTGAAAGCAGATTGAAAAGCCTTTAGTTCGCAGTAGAAGTGTGTACTGACCTGCGGCTCCCATGGCTGAACAGGGAAGAGAGGCAGCTGCTTTATCTACGGACAAAAGGAGAGCACTGGAGGGGGAGCACACACACAC
Organism: Austrofundulus limnaeus; assembly: GCF_001266775.1. Taxonomy (NCBI): domain Eukaryota; kingdom Metazoa; phylum Chordata; class Actinopteri; order Cyprinodontiformes; family Rivulidae; genus Austrofundulus; species Austrofundulus limnaeus. The sequence continues at coordinate 113,273 of NW_013953291.1, forward strand.
ACACCCTCCTGCGTGGGAGGGGAGGGGCCACAGCGCAGCCAGCAAATCAACACTCGTCTGAGCGGAGGGGTGGGGGGGGGACGTGGATAGGGTGTGACTGCCAAAGAGCCACAATGCAACCCAGCACACAAACAGCCTTTGTCAGATCTGTTAGACTCACTGACTCCCAGCATGAAATAAACACAAAAGCTGTACGTCACATGATAATAACATAGACCGACTCTAGCTCCGCTCAAACGCCCTGGTGGTCAGCATCTGCCGAGCATCTGCCTGATGCAGTTACCATAGTAACCGTGTTCCATTTTCTCTCCTCCGATCGCCGAGAGAGGGAGGGGCTTATGAGGGAGGGAGGGCAAAGTGAGCGCTCCCTTTGGGAACAGAGAGACTCATTTGCTCTGAARCTGGGGATTCAGCATCGTTTGTCCACAAACCAAAACACCACAAAAAAAGACGGCAACTTCCTTTTCCTGTGGAGCGGGAAGACGATGTGTGTTTAAACACCAGGCCGGCGAGGTGGAACACATCAAGTTAATGAAACGTGTGACTGACTGACACCTGGTTTGAAGAATTGCTTTGAAAAGGGAGGGGTCGGTTGTTCCAGACCTTGGCGTCGCGATCAGACGAACCCATTAACACCAAACCGCCTGCCTGAAAACGTGATGACATCATCACTGAAAGTAGACGGAAACCTAAAACAACAACCGCAGCTAAWGATTTCACCTTTCGCTTCCGTGTTTGTTAATATTAAACAAGTCGAGATAAATAAATCAAATGATGACATCACAGAAGATGAACTGGCATTAAACTGAACATAAAAACCTGACACTGTACTAAACACGGACTTGTAAATTAAACCACAAAATCAGGGGTGTTTGCTGCTCAGTGTTCACCTACACTCAACAGAAACCAGAGGAAAAGATTTCCACTATTGATAATACCCACCCCACTTTCTTTTTCTGTAGTGAAACTAGTTTAGCCTGACCTAATTAAACCACCAAAAACATCCTTGTGGCCTCAAACGGGCCGTCACCCAGCCTGTGAGAAAACACATCCAGACTTTTCAAACTATAAAAGGATAGTTTGGATATTTTTCACTGAAAGATGGTATTTGTTGTTCACTTAATGATGGTGCAAGCTGAAACTACAGAACTGGGAAAAAACAGAAAAAACAGTTAAAATAAAATTTTTAACCCTGCTATCTGTTTTGTCTATACAAGCTGATTTTACATTGTGTATTTATATTTGGATTAATTATACCAGCAGCACTAAGTTAGATGTATATTTTACCTTTCTTTATATCCCTGATTATTGATTTATTTGGTTTATTAGGAACTTGATGTTTAGATAGAAGTGACACTGTCATAACATCAGTTCACATTAAAATTTTACACAATACTAAAGATAAGGACAAGTTAATAGGTAATACTTATGCACAAGTACATTTCTACCATACTTTTGATAAGTTCTTAAACACATTGAATGATTGTCACATTGAGTCACAGAAGGTTATTCTTTTTACATAAGTCACTTGTAGTGATTCAATTTTGTGTAAGTCTGCATCATAGTTCGATCGGGCCAAAGCAGTTTGGCAGTGACTGTGCTCTGCAACAAAGATGACTAAACAAAACGCCTCCAGCTTCAGGATGATATATAATCACTCAAGAGCAGAAAGTAAATCAGAACATTTCCTTCTGCTGTTCTGTTGGCAGTCAGTTTATTCTGATGCTTTTTGAGAGCTGCGGACAGATGGATCAGAGATCATGTTACGAGACGTTCATTTATTAAATGGACTCGGAAACAAAATGACAGAACGGCTTGTTGTATTCAGATGTGAGCTGTGTAACCACAATCAGACACGTCGTTCTGTGCTCCTGCTGAAAACGAAAGCAGCTGAGGAAYCACACAGTGGGCATGGAGTGGCGCCATTTTCTCTCTCAGCCCCTGCTGTGAGACATCAGTGTGACAAAAACAAGACGCACGGATGCTCGTCTCCTGCCCGGTTTCTGCAAGCTGCCATGGAGGCCAAGGAGATGGGGTTGATGTAATCGTAATGGGTGTGTCCTCGTTACCATAGAAACAGTCTGTCAGCTCCATCGGGATGCTCAGACTGCCTTGTTTAACAAAAAAAATGGAGCGCATGTGCCATGAAAAACCAGCTACCAGTGGGGAGGGTGTAAACTGAAGCACGCCTTGATCAATAACAATGGCATCCATATTAAAATGGACCCAAACCAGATGGAGCCCAGCATGTTGATGTGCACATTTATGCTCCAACACACATCATTATCATCTCTCATCCACCTCTCTCTCTCTTTTTTTCTGTTTTTTACGATGCTCACACATTGAGCAAAAATGATTCTGTCAAAGGGCGTGCCCGTGTGAAACTGCATGGTTGTTCTTCAGCACTCACTGTTAGATGACGAATGTGCACACACGTTAAAACACGATCACACACTCCAGACTCCTGCAGGGTTTTTGGAACATTTAAGCTGCATGCAAGAACAGCAGTCCACCACTCAGAGCCACAGAAACACACAGACAGAGGAAACGACAGCGAATACATCAGTACCCTGGCCCTTCCAGTTGCTCCAGGAGCACTCCTTCTTCGTCACATCTGCAGCGGCCTGCATGCTGGCGAGCGGTTAAATCCCCCTTCTCACGCTCTGCGTCTCTTTGCGGTCTCCGTTGTTCTTCTTTGCGTCTCTCTTCGGTGGAGCCGACTCTCAGTCACTCGTCCCAGAGAAGCATGAATGGTGGAAAGACGGGGGATGAGATGGGAGAGATGCTGAGGCAACGGGGAGGGGAGGCGACGAGGGCGGGTTTAGGAGGTTTCCAAGGTGCTGCCGGCTCGCAGGAGCACAAAGACTGATGCTGTGGAGCAGCTCGAACGGAGGGAGCGAGGACTAAAGTGCGTACGTGTGTTTCTGCATGCTGGGGGAGGGAAGAGTGGAGGGGCTAACTGTAAACACCACACCACAGTTTCTGCTGCAGCAAACCAGCCGTGCGATGATTTCCAGCCTCGGGGGGGATAAGCGGGTGGGTGGTGATGTTCGGAGGCTTTTGTCTTAGAGGGAAAGGTTTCACAATAAAAGCCCTAACAAAGCCCCAGACTGGTAACAATGGGAGTATAAACTGTGGGGGTGGGGGGGTGATCTAACATCTAGTTTGTTGAAACACCATGATGCATATTCATTCTCCTTGTTATTAGGATGATATTATTATAAACAGCATAAATGCTCTGGAACCCCAGAATACATTTTATAGTCTGATGTCACGTGCAGTATGTGTCATAAAAGCTAAATATAGCCTCGCTTGATACCATAATGCAAAGAAAAATGATGGCAAACATCCAGTTCTGGTTCTTATTTAGACACTAGAGTCTTGAAGGGTGTAGTTAGAGATAAATATGGATTTTTTTCCTGTATGACTCAGTGGTGATTGAAAATGCAAAGTGCTTGTTTTTAATAATTCATGTTCAGGAGCTCCAAAGTTTACAGCTAAATGCTTCTTGTTCAGCACCTTCAGGCTGTGTTTGTGCTTGATTTCCAAACATGAAGCCAAAAAAAAAAAAAAAAAAACAGTTTATTGCTGTAAATAGGAAAACTTATGAAGAAATTGCACTTCTGCCAATTGTTAAAAAAAAAAAAAAAAAAAATAGGCAGGATGCTTAGAAACACAACAGTAAGTTCAGTCACTGCTATGTGAGCAGAATAGTTTGGGTCATTGTTTTGATCTCATCTTCAGGACCCCCCACACACGCACACACACACACACACACCCTCCCCTGCAGACAGCCACACCTCACACCTTCTGCTTACTGGWGCCTGGACYGCCTTTGAAGCCAGCAGGAACGAAGGGTTGAAGGGAAAAAAACAGATTTATCCAAAACCCAACTGAACATGCACTCTCATCACTGTTACCATGGTAACTGGTCTGGAGGTGCACCAACTGATGACATAAATATATCTGCTGGCCTTTAATGGAGCAGCAGCGATGAAGGTGCGCTGCGCCCTCTAGTGCCGGAGGACAGAAGCACACGTGACCTGCTTTTGTTTTATTTCTAGAACGTTCTTGTGGTCCGAGTAAACAAAACAGTGAGGATGCAMAAAAGAAATGTCAAGTCCATGTACATTTCACGTACATCACTATTGCTTATTAAAACCTGCACTAAACAAAGTAGAAACAAAATCATCAATGCAGAAATTATCTGATTTATAGAGGAAATGCAAAGGGGTGACTCAGCTCCAGGTTTTATGATCAGTGTTTAAAAAGATAAAAATCATACAGCTAGTAAAGGGAAAATGCCTCAAATCAATGAGGAAAATCCAACTTCCAAAGCATCAGCGTATTTATTCACAAGAAGGTGAAGAGAGATGAAGGAAGACGATGATGTTAAGATGCTAAAGGACTGTTCTTAATTATGTTTTTACAGACTGAGCTGGACTTCTATTCATCATGTAAAGGCATCAATTTTAGTGAAACCTTTTTTTTCCCCTGCTGCATTTTCTCAAGTTTACCACCAGAGGGMAGCAAATAAAGAGACAGTACTTTCCTCCCACTCCTTCTTTGGAGGCATCCACTCAGATGAACATCTTTATTTTCAACTAGACATGTTGGTTCAGGCTCTGAATGCAAAGCTAGATGCAATCAAGACCTTTGAGCATCAGCACACCTCAGCAGCTCTTCTTGTTTCATGAGCGTGCAGCTGCAGCATACACCAAGCTGACGCTACAGTATCAACATAAATAAAATAAAATCCTTACGTTTTGAGAGCAGTTGAATGAAAACTAACCTTTTTCTTTGTTGAAGCCCCCCAAAAGAACTGACACGGCAGGTTTTCCTGCGTCTCCTTTGCCGTCGTCGGTGGGTTTGTGCATGTCAGCCTGGTGGGGTTTTTCTGATCTCACCTCCGGAGGCACAGCAGCAGTTGGGGGCTTAGGCTTGCTGGAACGATCCTCCTCTGTTTTTGCCGGGCTCTTGACCTTTTCGGCAATCACGGGTTGGACTGGGACCCCCTCGGTAGTACTGCGGGGAGAAACGGTGGTGGGAACCAGAGGGGAGGGAGGGGTGACCCCCTGATTGAGGCCCTGCTCTCTCTTGGGGCTTTCCTCCGATGCAGACTCGATGATGAGATCACTGTCGAGCTCAGCCTCCCTCTCCTCTCGCAGAATGCTGTAGGCCGTGGGCGGGGCATGCGCGCCCGTGGGGCCAAAACCACCCTTGGCAACTGGGGGGCTGTCGAAGGGGTTGTTAGCCTGGCTGAAAGTGACCTTACTTTTAGGGGGCTCTGCGAATGGGTTGCTACTGGTCTTGGGAGGCTCTTCAGACACAAGCTCGATCTCAGAGTCTCCGGACTCTGCGCTGCTGCCGTCGTGGTCCYGGCTGCCAGGCTTCGTGCTTTGGTTGTTTTGGGGGGTTTTAGGTTTTTCTGCTTCGGTCTTGAACATRTCTTCAGAGGGAAATCCTTTACCTATTCATCAGGGGAAGAAGAAAGAAATGATTGATGTCTAAATTAAAAGTACAAGTTTAAACAGAAGCTAACRCTCAGTCAGATGTGCCTGACTAAACGTTGATGCAGGATTGTCAGACATAAAAACATATTCTCAGTAATTTTGCAGACTTTAGTATTTTCTATTGTGTTTATGCCAGTAGTTGCTTTACATACAACCAGCAGCTAAGAAGTGTAAACACACTTAGCACAGAAAGTAAGGAAATTTGTGTTTGCTAGATTATTTCTTTGTTGTAACAATGCTTCTTGACAATAAATCATATAGTAGGCACCTGACTGGCAGCACCTGGGGGTACCAGAAGCTCAAAACAAGTGTCAATAGCAACAATAGAATAAGTGGTTCAGTAGAGAAGATTTGGCAGTTTTTGATGTGCACAACCCACATACTCAGCTCTGCAGCTCATGCCACAAAGGCATGTTCCTTACAAATGTGGCACCATTTAAAAGAGAAATTAACAAGTTTTCCAACTGTATAAGATATATTGCCAAGAAGCATTGTTACAAATAAATAATCTACCAAACACAATTTTCCTTACTTTTTGTGCTAAGTTTATATACAGTAAGTTCACTGCCAATTCACCAGTTTTTGGGATAAATTCATTATGATAAGAATGGAATTACAGCCAGTACTTTATGAAAATTTGCTGTCTCTTTAGGTTTTGTTCTGATTCTGTAATTTTATTTTGTCCATGTTTCCACAAAGTTGTGGTTTGTGAACTCTGTGGTCGAATTTGTTAAAACCTTGCTTTTAAGGTCCTTTGCACTTGTTTTCATGTCTCATGTTTTGTGCTGCTTTCTGCTAACAGCACATTTTACTTATCACACCTGCCTTTGAATATTCAGTGTTTCTCTCACTGTATGTTATTTATTTATTTATTTACCTGTATTTAACCAGGCAAATGCCACTGAAATCACAAATCTCTTTTACAAGGGAGGCCGAGGTCTGAAAGCAGCCAAACATGTACATTTTTGGACTGTGGGAGGAAACCAACAGAAACACAAGGAGAACATGCAAACTCCACACAGAGAGATCCCTGAACTGAACTGGGGATTGAACCCAAGACCTTCTTGCTGTGAGGCAACATTATTGACCACTAATCCATCGTGTTGTCCATGTTAAGCTCTAGGTTTCATTTGTCATTTTTCCCCATCCGTGTCCTTACTTTTCTCTTTTAATTTTTTTTCTTTTGATAATTTAATCCTTTTGTTCCTCCAAATTTCCATTTACCCCAATATATCAAAATATAAAATTCCATGACTAAAACAAATGTTTTGAATTCAAACTGCCTTTTTTAAATAAAACTTGAGGCCGGTGTTTGTGTGTGAGTTTGTGCTTACGTGTCGGTGAATCATTCGGAGTGGAAGAGGGGCTGTCATCCTCCGGCTCTGACAGTGTCAGCGTGGGGACCCCCTGCTGGCCCACGCTCAGGACGTTCTCCCGCTCAGAGACCGGAGGAGGACGTTGCTGCGCCTCAGCCTTGGAACCTGGAAGCTGGGACTCGGTCAGAGTGATCTTCACTGGACTGGCTGTCTGCGGGGTCCCGCCCAGGTTCCGGTAGGAGCGGTAATCTGTCAGCTCCTCGTCAGATGGATCCTCCACATAGGGGAAAGAGTGAGAGCCCAGTGCTGGGCCGAGATTTTCTTCCTCATCCTCATCCTCTTCGTCCTCATCATCTCTTCCAGGGTTATTATCTATGTATCTGCCCTCTAAGTTGTGCTCAGCTGAACCTTTGTCAAAAACGTTGGGTGGAGACCCCTGGTGATGGTCACGCAGCTCTTCTCCATGGCTGATATCCATGTAGTTGTAGGATTCTGTCTTGTCTGAGCCCAGCAGAGGTTTCGGCATGTCATCCAACAAGCTGGAAGTCATCTTGCTTTTGGAGTTGAAGTCGTAGGTGTCACTGGAGAAGTGGTCCAGGCCAGAGGAGCCAGATGAGTGGTTGGAAGGCTTCAGGTCGTCCGACATGTAAGAGGCCTCCCGGTCAGCTGTGAAGCTCTGATTGGACAGTAGGGACGTGTAAACGTCACCATCGTCATTCATGGGCTTCCTAAACAGGCCAGACATGGGATCATCTACAAAAACAAACAGACAGAGAGTCAGAGAGAGGGCTCTTTGGATTGCAGAACCGACTCAAACCAGCCAGTCTCTGAGCAGAGCGATGAATGAAAACATCCAGCTAAACAAAACTAGACTTTAGCCTGTGCTGCCAGGGACAGGGACCGTGTCACTGTGAGAGTCAAACTGTGCAGATCAGTGAGGACGCAGACACAGAGCATACTTGTACCCAATAACTGACAAAGAGGGATTGTTCAGACCCCCCTAAAACCACAAAACACAACTATAGTCTGTTCTAAACCACACCAGCAGCCGCCTTTAGTCACATCTAAGCTCTTTAGCCTGCACACACGTTAGATAGAAACTCTCCAAACACCTGAAGGAGAGGAAAAACAGAATGCAGTGACTGATAGATCACAATATTTATCACAAATAATACAAAAGCCATGAAACATCCATGGAAACAGAGCAGATTTTAGAGAAGCTGTAGAGCAGTATGTTTACCGCTGTGTTGCATCAGCTCCTCCTTCACAACACTGATTATCTGAGCACTGAGGAAACCGGTGCTTTTATTTTTTTAATTATAAAAGATTTAAGCTGGTCTTTTGTTTTGTTCTTTGGACTCGTCTCCTGGGTGACAGGTCTGGACTTCAGCCAAGACACCACAGAACTGTCCTGTTGTATTTATTGTTGCTTTGAGTTGCTAAACATGATATCCCCTGAGAAAAAGATAATGCCAGCATGCATTACTGTAAATACTCTGAGATTTTGCTCGTCATTTATGGTGTGTATGTTAGCCTTGCCATGAGTCTTTATGCACATAAATCACATCATTTGTGATAATGCAACAAATCAGGTGTTTCCTAATTGCATTACTTTTCCAACCAGTGTYTCTCAACCGATTTATAATTGGCTGGTGGCAAATTTAAAAAGCTGGACTTTCATAATTTTTAATATTTGATAAGTTCTATAAGATTTCACAAAGACAAATGTTTCAAAAACATTTTAAATATTTTCCACATTTTATTTGGAAACAAGCAGAATAGTTTGGGTGCATTCATAAAGGCTGGTGTTTTTTCGTTTGTTGTATGTGTGCTCTGTGGAACCAGAGGTGTTTATTAAATAAGCACATTTACAGTACTTAAGTAATTATTTTTTAAGATTTGTTATTTTAGCCCTGTGATGGACTTGTGACCTGTCCAGGGTGTACCCCTCCCGTCGCACTCTGACTGCTGGATATGGGCACCAGTGACCCCCGCGACCCTGAAAGGAACAAACAGGTATAGATAATAGAACTTTTATTTTGTTACATTCAAAACATAAAAATGATGCTTTGTCTTACGTTGCCAGAAGATTGCACCCATTAAGATCCCATTTAACGTTAAATAAAGTTTCCACATCTGTTGTCTTCATGTCCATCTCCATCAATAAACATGCTTGTTTCATATTAATAAGGTAAATGCTTGGAATAACGATGACAACATGTCTACGTCCTGTTTACAAATCAGAGTTGATACATCCACAAACCGCTCTCCAGCCCTGCTTCTCTAGAGCAGTGGTTACATGTGCTATAAATAGGTCGAGTCCAGCTGCTGGGCTGGATAAAAGGGAAAGAGTTCAAATAACAGCCTCAGAACTTAAGAAGATGCAGACTGATATACAGAAAGATCCAACAAGTCAGGACATCTCAGCCYTTCGTTCGCCTTCTCTAAAAACGCCTTCCTTTCTGCTGCTTTCTCAGACATTAACAATACATCACACCACAGTGCTGAGGCATAAACACTGCACTCCTGCAATGGGACGGGAAAGGAGGAGTGATGGAAGAGAAGCAAAGCAGGCCAAGACGTTTCTCTGCTTCAGGTTATTCTACATTAAACCGACTAAAATGTTTTATGGATCAACATGTGAATATTTAAAAGGCTGTTGGGCCAAACTGAATATAGAGACATAATGTACTGCTAAAGTTAACCAATACCTAATCCTCTTAGTGCAATGCCATGGTCTCATCAGTCATCGTCCTGGCAACCCCATCATAATCTAACACGCATCGATTTTCCGTCTAAGTAAGTGCTGCACAGTGGGAAGCACTCAGCCACTGCACACAGCAAAGAATGGTGACCTCTGGGAGCTGCTTGTAATCCGATTGACCGTACGCCCCACCCTCCTCCTCATCAAACCCTTCTACGTTACAACATAATAAATAAACCAGCAGTTGCATAAGGCATTTGCAGCAGTTTAAAAAAAACTGCATGCAAGCTCTGAGCTGCTGTTAGATGAACTTGTTGAAGATTTAGGGCATTTTGAATCTGCTGATGCGACACAGCACCCAGACACTGAGTTAGAAAACATAAAACGAACCCACGAGGCTGAGACAAAAGCTTCACTGCAGTCGGATGGAATTGGGCTTGACAGCGGAGGAATTGTGTCGTGTTGTTGTGGCCACACGGCACATTCATGCCGCTGAAAGGACGGGGCAGCTAGACAAAAAAAAAAGTCCTGGTGGATGTGCGGTGGAGGGGAAGTCCTTTGGTCGTCCTCTGTGCAGCTCTGAAAGTAATGCAGGCTGACAATCTGTACCACGCCAAAGCATAGGCTCCTAATTATCAGGCAACAGAAAAACAAGAAAGCATAGATAACATGAAGCGAGGGAGAAAGAAGGGTGTCACTTTCTCCTCACCTTATTTTGTGCTTCTTCATGCTACAGTAGCAAAACGATTACAGCATGGCTGAAGAAGCTCGCTCGCTCGCTCGCTGCTATTTCTTCATGTCTTGGCTCATCATGTTATTGCTGGAGGAACAGATGAGGTTGCTTCCACAAACCACCCAAACAAGCTATGTTTGAGCTTTTTCCTTCAGGCAGCAGTAACGCTGCAGCCCTTTAAGAACTCCAGTACTCGGGCTGTGGCCTTATCAACTGGGGTGTTATCTTTCAGGAGTCTTCTTTCACAGCACGACCTTGTGGAAATCAATCCATCACGTCACTTTCTGCGCTCTTATTTCAAAGTCATCTGTGCCTTTGATGGTAAATAACATTCTCACTCAGTGTATATAGAATTTCTTAGACTGTGTGTGTAGACACGTGTTTGCTATGTCATGGGGACCATTTTCCTGATAAATACTTGTGGGAACCCAGTGCTCCTTATGGGGACCAAAGCCTGATCCCCACAGGTACGGATAACGATTTTGAGTGGGGGGTTAGGGTTAGGTGGGTTGGTTAGGTTTAGGGTAAGAGGTTAAGGTTAGCCTATAGAAATGACTGGAAAATGAACATAAGTCTATGCAAAGTCCCCACGAGAATAGAAAAACTAACGTGTGTGTGTATGTGTGTTAATAGAGGATGAGTAAAATCATTGTTATACTGTATGTAGATGAATGAGCTGTGTGGAAAAACACTGAGCGAAAAAGTCATATTTATTCTCTTATTCAACAGTAAACAAACTTCTGCAGTCTGATCTTAAAAGATGAAAATTAAAAAAAACAAATTCAATGAAATAACAGTACAGCTGAGAATTTTTTTTCTATAAACAAAAGTGAATTTAGTATTTCATGGGACAAATACTAACAACTTTGCCATTTTAATGCTATTCTGTTCAGAATTAGCTCAGAATTAATGTATCTGATGACAGGAAATTCACAGGGTTTTCAACAGTATAAGATACGTTGCCAAGAATTATTATTACAACGGGTTTTGCCTGGTTAAATAACGGTAAAATAAATAAATAAAGACCGATAACAAAGAAATAATTTACCAAACACAAATTTCATTACTTTTTGTGCAAAGGTTAGCCAGTACGTATTTATCAYATTTTAATTTTAAATCAAGATGGCTGCCACAGCCAACTGATCTTATAAAACACAAAAATAACTATAAGGTGAATTTTACAAATGATAACCTAAACTCTGATGTGTTGAAAGTCATCCTCATAGGCTGAGCACTAACAGATTCTTGTGAGTAMATGCATAACAAAACAGATCCATCCCTTCACATCAAAACACTCATTCAGTCAGTCATTCATTCATTCATTCAAAAAAGTTATTTATTTCATTAAAAAATAACTATATACAATAAAAAAACAAAGAAAATACACAAATCAAAATAATATGAAAGGTAGCAGAAGATTAAATCTCATAATGTCTGCCCCTTTTATCCCCAGAATATGTTCAAACAAAACATTATTTACAAAACAATACTGAATAAAAATTAAAACATCAACTCAAACAACAATTCATATAGCTTCACATTTTACTTTTCCAAATACCTTCAACAAACTAGCTTTTATCTGTTTCTTAAATATATACATACAGTGGGTAAAATAACACGTCACCATTTTTCTCAGTAAATATATTACTAGAGGTGCTAATGACGAGAAATTTTCACCAGATGTTGGTAACAACCCAAGTGATCCATACATACAAAGAAATCAAACCATAAATGTCCAGAAATGAAGTTATTTGTAATAATGTGGAATGGCACAGGGAAAAAGTATTGAACAGATGAAGAAAGGGAGGTGTAAAAAGGCATGGAAAGCCAAGACACCAGCTGAACTCTCTCAGTAATTAGAAAGTAAGCCTATCCCTTGTCAGTGCAAGTTAATATCAGCTGGTTCAGTCCCAAATGATGGCCAGGTATCACACAAGAACCATCTGATGACCTTCGCAACCTTATTGTTGCAAAGCATAATGATGGCATCGGTTACAGAAGAATGTCTAAACTTCTGAAGGTTCCAGTGAGCACTGTTGGGGCCATAATTCAGAAGTGGAAAGAACATTATTTCACCATAAACCGACCACGACCAGGTGCTCCTCACAAGATTTCTGACAGAGTGAAAATAATTATCAGAAGAGTTGTCCAAGAGCCAAGGACCACTTGTGGAGAGCTTCAGAAAGACCTGGAATTAGCAGGTACGATTGTTTCAAAGAAAACAATAAGTAATGCACTGAACCACCATGGCCTGTATGCACGCTCACCACGCAAGACTCCACTGCTGAAGAAACAGCATGTTGAAGCTCCTTTAAAGTTTGCTGCACAACATTTAGACAAGCCTGTGTAATACTGGGAGAATATAGTCTGGTCWGATGAGACCAACATTGAACTGTTTGGATGCCAGAATACACATCATGTTTGGAGGTCAAATGGCACTGCACATCAGCCCAAAAACACCATACCAACAGTGAAGTTTGGAGGTGGGAACATCATGGTGTGGGGCTGTTTTTCAGCATATGGTACTGGCAAACTTCAAATAATTGAAGGAAGGATGAGTGGAAAAATGTACAGAGACATTYTTGATAAAAATCTGCTTCCATCTACCAGGATGATGAAGATGAAACGTGGCTGGACATTTCAGCAAGACAATGAGCCCAAACACAAAGCCAAGGAAACTCTCAGTTGGTTTCAGACAAAGAAACTAAAGCTGCTGGAATGGCCCAGCCAATCACCTGACCTGAATCYAACAGAAAATCTATGGAAAGAACTAAAGATCAGAGTTCATAGAAGAGGTCCACGAAACCTTCAAGATTTGAAGACTGTTTGTGGAAGAATGGGCCAAAATCACACCTGAGCAATGCATGCCACTAGTTTCTCCATACAGGAGGCGTCTTGAAGCTGTCATTGACAACAAAGGCTTTTGTTCAAAGTATTAGATAAATTTCAGTAAGTGTGTTCAATACTTTTTCCCTGTGCCATTCCACATTATTACAAATAACTTCATTTCTGGACATTTATGGTTTGATTTCTTTGTATGTATGGATCACTTGGGTTGTTACCGACATCTAGTGAAAATTTCATGTCATTAGCACCTCTAGTATATTTACTGAGAAAAATGGTGATGTGTTCGATACTTATTTTACCCGCTGTAGATATGGTATTTTTAAGATCATCCTCCAGACCATTTCACAATCCTATACCCAAGATTAAACTATTCCCTGGATTAAAGTACATCTTCCTCTCAAGCAAGTATGAAAATATGGCTTCACAAACATTTCCATCTCCTTAAGATAATAACAACTGTCTCTCTTAACAAAATTTGCCTGAATTTTGGAAGGTAATATGTTTCTGTGAGCCTTGTACATAAACAGTAAACTGTTAAAGTCAACCAAATCATAGAATTTCAAAATTTTCAGTTTGCAAAATAATGTATTTGATGGATGACTGTAATCTTTTCTCATGGTAGTTCTTACGGCTCTTTTCTGCAAAACAAAAATTGGATTTGTATTTGTTTTGCAAGCTTTACCCCAGACTTAATACAGTAAATTAAATGTGGAATAATTATTGAATTGTACAACACAAGCAGAGCCTTGTCATTGAGTAACTCCCTGACTTTATACAGTACTCCAATAGATTTAGATATTTTTGTTCTCAAATAATGTATGTGAGGTCTCCAAGTCAGCTTGTCATCAATGACGACACCCAGAAATTTCACCTCACTGACTTCACAAATCTCAATACCATCTACTTTAAATGAGAAACCAACAGTTGTCTTCCTATTACTAAAAGTCATGTAATTTGTTTTATCCAAATTTAATGGCAATTTGTTTTGCTGAAACCAATTTTGTATTTTCTCAAAACCGAAACACGATGAGTTCATCACATTGACATAAATGATGGTGAGTAATGTGCATTCCTTCGAGGGATGCTAAGTCTTTAATTATCTAAATGGTCATGGTGTTTATTTTAATGTAACATATTGATTACAACAAACCTGGCTGGACAATTACAGGAATACTGCTCACTAATTACCTCACCTTTACGGTGATGAGCCTGGGAAGAAAGGTGTGACTTTACTGAGATGGAACAAAGCTACAAGCAGAAGAGGAGCTGTGCTGAGATTCAGATGCTCGGCTGCACCGAGCCAAGACAACAGGTATGTGCAATTACTGTAAGAAACATACATTTTTAAAGAAATAACAAATGTTCATACAGGATAAATACTGTTTTTAGTTTGTTTAATACGAATAAAGTAGAAAAAAGCCAGTTGAATCAGCGGTACATTGAGTAGTTGTTTTTAATTACACTTTTTGAACTGAAAAAAACTTATAACTAAATAGAAAATGTAAAAATGTCTAAAGAATTGACTGTTAAATTAGATATTAATAAACATCTGAATTTTTAGGCAATTTTAGGTAAATTTAAGACAAACTTGTGAATACTGTGATGTGCTTAATATCTTAATTGAATTCTGCCATCAAAAGGCAACTAAAAGCTACAAATAGAATGGGTGATAAAAGTAGCACAAGACGACAAAAACAGATGAAGTAGACTGCAGCAAAGAGAACACGTTTGTTGAAGGAACTGAAGGGACGCTGCAGTTTTTTAATGGCAAAAATATTTGGAAATAAAGAGTAAAATAAAAAAAACTCAAAACACAAAAGACATAGCACTCAAAATTTAATGTATGAAGGACTAAAATAGGACGAAGTATGCAGAAATAAAACTACAAAAAAAAAACATACAGAAAAATAATAATAAACAACAGTGTGAATGCTGAATCAGCATTTAGACAATAAACCTCCAGAAAAGTGAAACGTAAACGGTCTGTGATTTATCTGCTGAAGGTGCCTCTGATCTAATCCCAGGAGGTGTTTTGCACCAGTTTGCTCWGGGAATTCTTATCAACGGAGAATCATGTTACACAGGATGGGTTCATGTTTGAAGTGAACACACGGGATCTGAAAGGCATTCAGAATTATGACTCGATATCATTAAAGCAGGGAGGCTGTACTGCACCAGAGAGCTCGTCTGAACTTGAAAAGCAAACGTCAGCCATAACAAGGCCCAACCTGCACCTCAGAGTTTTGTTGCTGATGCCRAAACACCTTTTCTCAGAAAAAGAGACTCCAGTGAAGGTGCCCTCATCTCAACCCCTCCAGCCGCTTTGTATTATTTCACAGCTTTATTTGAAACGACCCTGCATTGCCTGGTTCCCCCGCCCCTCGCTGCCCCTCCCTGAGGAAAAGGAGGCCAGCTTTTAGCAGCACAAATGCACTCCGCTGTTTTATGCAGCCTGGCAGATTCCCTTTAAGTGCTTCTTCTATCTAAAAGATACAGAAAGGAGCCAGTCAGGCATCCAGTGTGCTGGTTCATCCCTCAGAACTGAAACAGAGCCTCAGAGCCTAATCCACCTCTCAGACACTGGATTACACAGGAAACTTCTCCTCATGACTGAACAAAAGTGCAATGTCACTGCTCRTGTACAACAAGGCAAATCCCTCAATGACAGCGTGAATGTCACAGCTCTAAGCCATCTGCTAACTCAATCGGAGTGTTTTCACAGCATATTAGGCTCGATCRTGACGCAGAACAACTTTTGTCACCCGTTTCTCTCGGGCTGACGTGGAAATTGAAAGCTGAATAATAATGTCAGAATTCAGGGGTGTGAGCTTTTCCTGTCGTAATTTAGTGCAGCTGAAATCAGCACTGGATCACTGCTGTGAACAAAATTTAAGACAGGCCTGAATCAAAATCAATGCACTTCTAGATGTGTCATGTTTCACAATTTATTCTAATTAATGGATGAAATTCATTTCTGGGCTCAGAATAACACAAAAATGACATGCCTTCATATCCTCAAAGGATGCCAGAGTTTTAGAGGTTAAATCAGAGCTTTTTTTATGTTGAGAAAAGATGGAGATGGAGTTGAAAATTAACATTGTGCTCCAGCTCATGTAATATGTGCTGCAAGTGACTCTCAGCTACTACCACACCTCATTTTAGCTCAACATTTATGAAACTGACAGTTCCAGCGATTAGCCATGGCAGCCATGTTGAATCGGATCAGTTGCAGATAAACATCCACTGACTATTTCCTGGAATCATAAAGGACGTCTTGTGTTTCATGAGATATGTTGTTAACAAAAAAAGTGGACTTTGTGCAGTTAATTGCAAATTTTAAAGAMGATTTTGTGCAATTCGATAATGTTCTTTATACAAATTAGAGACCACACTAAGGCTTAWCTTAAAGTCTTGAGTTATAGTGGTTTTTGTGTTTTTAAAGGTCAGCTGGCTGTGGCAGCCAKTCTGTAACACCGACTCCAAAGGTTAATTGATTGTAAATGTAAACCCACTGATTATTTTCTGGGAGTTGGATTAATTTCTGTAYGGTCGTGCATGGGATAACAGACTCAGAAACACAGTTTCAGCTTTCAACTCTCGATCATAAGCTTAAAAACAGTCGATTTTTCATTGTGTGTAGCTGTAGGACACTATAGATCACGTGGTTAAGCAGAAGACATCCACACTGATGGTAACGATGGGACGGGATCTGCAGCGTTCCCACCGAGAACAAACGGGACAGAACAGATTGCTTCACGTTTACGAGGCCGGCTCAGTGGGAGTCGCAGCAGTTTCGGGCTTTTCCTTCCTCTTTTAGAAACTAAAACAAAGCAGGCGTGCACCTACACAGCTGCTCTGGCAGACTGTTATGAAAGTGGAGCACACGCTTTGTTTACTTTTTCAGGAGAGCGAAGCTGTGGAGCCAGTAGTGCTCACTGCACAAAATAATTGTTTTACAAAATGTGAATTTTACACTTTAGCTTTGAGTGGAAAACAAATCAGAGGATTTAAACATAATGAAGTCCAATCATGCTTCAGAGTATTTACATTAAAACGTTTATTTCTTTTTTTTTTGTTTTGTTTCAGATCAGTGGCAGCAGAAGGAGCCTGATTCTTGGTAGAGCTTTTTTTTAAAAGCATAATCTCATGAATTTTTCAGTGGGTTCTAGAATAAAAGTGCAGGGCTGACTAGTTTTGCTCACCAAGCGAATAGAGAGCCATGTTGCTTCAGGATTAAAAATAGCAGCATGAGCAGGGCTGTATATTAAGAGGGTTTGAAGGCTTAAAACTGAGTTTATGTGAGAAAAAAATAAACTCCAGAAAACATTTATACAGCAGTATAACTAATGTGGTGCATTTGGCTTTTTTTTAATTGAGGGAAAATAAACCTTTTAATGAAGTTTGTTTATTTTTGTTATTAAATTACAGAATTTGGGTGTGTTCTTGTCACTTCATAAAAACTTGCAGCAGGTATATTATTATAGAAATAGTCTTAAAGGTGAGGGCTGGAGCAAAAATGAAAGTTGTCACCAGATTTGATCATGTCTCATCAAATTTCAATATAATCTATCATTTAAAATAAATGTTGCAGGTTTTATATTTTTGCCCAAATCTGAATGTAAGTTAATTTTATTCAGGGAAATTATTAATTTATGCACTTTTCCTGCTGACTAACATGTCAAAGTAGTTTTCTTGCAGCTGCGTTTTATTTGTTGTTGTTTTTTCTAGTCTGCGCAGCAGCAGACAGGAAGGCCGTCTGTCGTAATCTGTGCCGAACCGGCTGCGTCTATAAGCATCTAACAAGCGTTTTGTTGTTTTTCATCACCGYAACGAGACGCAGTGTGGCTCGTTTTTACAACAAAACAGCTGCAAACGGTTCGATTTGCACGAGATAAGCGCGASTTTTACCTGTAGATGCAGTTTCCATAGCAACGCGAGGCCTTCCCCCGTCGTCCTGGAAAGGATGAAAGTGTTTATCCAGGTCGCCCGCCGCCTCGCCGCCTCGCGGCTTGAATTCCTCGCCGAACCGAGTCGGCGTGTTGCCGAACAGGCCGCTCCTGTCGTAGTCGTCGCCGAACCACTTCCCCTCCGAGCCGAGCTCCTCAGCGGACATGCTTGTTTCCGGTGTCGTCGGACGGGAGAGAGAATCGCCGCAGCTGCTCCTGCAGGCGTCTTGTCTTCTTCTTCTTCTTTAACCGGATGAAGAGCGGCGGGAGGACGAGAGAGAAACGCACAAAGCAGCAGCAGCAGCTCCCGGCTGGTTCTGTGTCAGCTGCCGAGCAGAGCCGAACCTGGTTGTGTCTGTGGACGTGGACGGTGCGGTCGGTTCGGGGAGCAGGAGGAGAGGTTGATTGTTTTTTAGTTCACTGATCCGACGCTGACGTCATGGTGGTGTCTCAGGGCTGGCACTTTATTTGAAACATGACACGTTTTTATGACAACAGTGAAAACTCACGCGCTCACGGAAATCTTTTTATTTATTGATTTATTTTTTTATTCAGAGAAGAGCAGGAGCAATTTTACTGTGTGAATTAAAAACAAGTTTTTTTGTTTGTTTGTTTTCATATTTCCACTTATTGTGTATTGTATGAAAAGCTGTCCCTTAAGGTCAAATATTGTCSTCACAAACAGACAAACATTGGTGTTATGAACAAGTTCCAGGCAGAGTTGTAATACTTTGTTACTGTACTTAAGTTGAATTTTTGGGTATCTGTATTTTACTTGAGTAATTATTTTTCAGCCTATACATTTTTACGTCTACTTCTTACATTTTCTCACAATTTACTTTTTACTTCTTACATTTTTTAAAAAGGCAAGAAGTAGAAAGTCATTACTTTTATTTCATTTTTGCTTGTTTTTTTTCCAGCTAGCTATCGTAAAAAAAAAAAAATACTATCCATATAAATTGTGCCTCCTATAGAGTGAACTGAATGAGAATGAGTGGTTGAATG
>NW_013953291.1:132692-133207 GCF_001266775.1 Austrofundulus limnaeus
ACTTTAAGATTTTTATTCAAGTAAAATTCCCAAAGGAGACTTTAACTTTTACCAAAGTCATTTTTTGGCAAGATACTTGTACTTGTACTCAAGTATAACTTTGTGGTACTTTACACAACACTGGTTCCAGAGTTAAAGGTAACTGTCCCAAGTGTTAGTTCACAAGCACAAGATTATTATTCTAGGAGAGCTTGGCAAACATTAAACTAGTCATCTTTATAAAAACACAAAAACAAATCCTGAAAGGGACATACAGTATCTGTCTGAAAGAATATTCACTCTAAGCAATATTATTTTAATTATTTATGCTTAAGAAAACTTTTTCCCCTAAAATGAATATCACTGATAGCAATGTGACTCTTTATTTTAAATGTTGGACTGGACAAACATCATTCAGGGTATCTGAAATGTTCTATATATCTACATATAGTGATTTTATTTGATATTTAATTTGCTTTGTTTTACCCATGACACTCACCAAACGTGCAATATACCAAACATCATCTCTCGTTACA
>NW_013953291.1:134207-134690 GCF_001266775.1 Austrofundulus limnaeus
GGCATCTATATAAGTGGGATCAGGACCAAGATCAAAAACAGAAGCACTTCTTTTCTGTCTGCCAAAGTACGGGTGGTACCAATGTTCGGGAAGCAAGGAGTTAACCGAGACAATAACATCTTCAGCAGTTGTGGGCAGGATGGTCACTGGTAGGAGAAGGGTGATGGCGGCACATAATCCTGAACAGTTAGATGGGAGTCTATCATAAATCTGTTTAGCACCACACCACCACCAGATGTCACTACGAGACAAGGGTTTAAAAGAACCTAGAATCAATAAAGTATAGTTACAATAGTTATCAGGGACTTTACCAATTGATGTTGAACCAGTGATATTAATACAGGTAAAGTTTTGTGGAGCAACTTGATGTGAGAAAATTGGTTTGTCCTGTTCTTTATTGGTTAAGGGATAGACAGCGTCATACAGGAAACAGTCACCTGCTGGTATGCTAGAGTTCATAACAGGGATCAAACACTGTGGGGT
>NW_013953292.1:0-1232 GCF_001266775.1 Austrofundulus limnaeus
CACACACACACACACACACCTCCGGGTAGGGCACCCTTCATCCCGCTCTGCGCGGCCCTGCTGCCCGATCAGAACGCTGAAACGAGCTTTTAGATCCATTAGAACTGAAGCAGCGGTTCTGACCGTCGGGACCAGAGAGGCAGGTGGCCTACTGACAAACATACATGTACACGGACGAGCGCGTGCACGCACGGACACACGACCAGCGTGCACGAGGTTGCGCCGTGCCCGCGTCTCTCTGCACACCAGCAGCCGGCCCTTTCAGGAGCACCAGCAGCCGCTGCAGAGGGAATCCAGCCGGGCTCCCGTCGGTTCTGGACGTGCTGCGGACGGGTCCGAGGTCCATGGACCTGCACACCGTGATTCTGGACGACACGAGCGGGTGAGTTGGGCGGACCGAGCCGCGGAACCAGCAGAAATGCGACTGCAGAGTGAGAGGTGTGTCTACATGCAGCGAACAGGCTTCTATTGTCAGGGAGATGGGTTTGATCAGAACCGAACCTGTGTCACGGTACGGTCCTGCTGCAGCTGCGTGTCTCTGGACACAGAACCGGTCAGGTTCGGCTGGACCCAGTCGGATCTGAATGCGGTGTTCAGATCTGAGGAGGCTGTAGTTCATGTGCAGAAATGAAGGTTCGGTTCGGTTCCGACTCAGTTATCGATCATGAATCAGATACAGCATCATACTGATCTGCTTCAGAATAAAAATATAAGAGAGGTGGGCCTTCGTTCCAGAACCCAGATATGTTCTGAGGAGGTCCTGATGGTCCAAATGAAGGTCCAAACCAGTTCATAGTCCGACCTCTTTCTGAGCATGTGGAACCGTTTTCAGATCTACATCCCATCAGCATCATGTGGACCAGCAGAACCACCACACACACCACAGAAATATCACTCTGGGTGTATTCAAAAACTGTTAGGTTGATCTACAAATAGACGTTCATCTTCCTCCAGTCAATATCACCACTCCTCTAGTGTCAGCTTGACTGCCAGCCTTTTGTAGTCCTTAATGTAATAGTTTCTAAGAAGATAACCATCAAGAGTAAAAGCATGCAGATTCAGGCTGAATTCAGTAAGATTGTGCTGAGAAATTACAGTTACTGCTCCCTTGTCTGGACCATAGACTGATGGATCATAGACTGAGGGACAGAAGACTGAATGACCTTAGACTGATAGACCAAAGATTGAGGGACCATAGACTGAAGAGCAATAGATCAATGAACCATAGGCTG
>NW_013953292.1:1288-9350 GCF_001266775.1 Austrofundulus limnaeus
GCGGGGTACACCCTGGACAGGTCGCAAATGCAGCACCTTTATATTCTCTTGAAATAACAGGTGGTCTTCTGAAGTCTGTGAGAACACCACCTGATTTGCCTTGTTTACTTTTGCTACTGGTTGATCTGAGACACATCTAAAACTTTGTAACATTCTGTGGTTTGTAAATAACTCTGTGACCTCGATTTCAACTCTATTTGCCTCACAGGTCATTTTGACCCGAAGACCATCTTTGTACTTTTTTTTGTACAGCTTACATGGAAATGTGAATAAAAGCAACATTTAACTTTTTCTATTGTTTTGGCCAATCTAGGCAAAGTCTTAAAATCTCAAGTTAAAAAAATAACATTTAGGGGATTTTTTGGGGGGTTTTAACACAGTGGCGGGTCATTTTGACCCGAAGACAACAGGAGGGTTAAGATCAAGTTTATCCGTTATAAAACAGCTTCAGATAGAAAAAAAATTGCATTTATTTGGAGGATCAGTGATGGTTCCAGCAGAGTCTTGTAAGACTCATCCTTTGTTTTTTTTTTCCACAGTATAAGATTTTTTTCTTTTCTTCTCAGTGTTCAACTCCATGAACCTTTCTTGTTTTTTAAGAAACTTTCGTCATCAGATGGCTTTTCATTGTGGTCCAAAGTTAGGATTGAGTTTAAAATGTGGAGGACTGATAGTCAGAGGTCTATAAAATACTTAAAAAATAACAAAGTAAAAGTAAAAATACCTTAACAGAAAATGACTGGTAAAAATAAATTTCACTGATGAGAAAAATCCTTAGTTCAAGTCATAAAACTGTTCATAAAAATTGGGAAAGTACTTTTTCATACACTAAGAAATACACTGTAGAATTTACTGAACCCCTTAACAGTCTTTGTTTCACCAGTGGGCAAAAATATTTTGGTTTCTGCCTTTAAACTTTTCCAGATGCTGTCGAGGGCTTTTCTTTTGAGGAGGTGTCAGACAACTTCCTCCGTTTCTTACCTTTAGTTTGACACCTTTAAAAATGTCAAAAGGCCTTTAAGGGATTTCAGGGGCATCTGTTAAGGGGTTAACCAAACTGGTTCCACTAAACCAAGTGGAGAAAATATTCTTGCATCATATTTACTCCACTAGGTTTAGTGAAACCAGTTGACATGACTTGGTTGAGTAAATTCAACACTTCATTTTTTAGAGCGCATAAACAACTCCTTTCATGTTGAGTTTGGACATATTTCATTTTGTAACAAGTAACTAGATGGTAAAGTAAAGAAGTAAAAGTATCAATTTTAGGTTTTAAATGTAACAAAATAAAAGTAAAAATAACGATTTAAAAAAATACTTAGTAAAATTACAAATCCTCAAAAAAATTACTTAAGTACTGTAACTAAGTAAATGTACTTAGTTATTATAAACCTTTGCTGATAGTNTGGACATATTTCATTTTGTAACAAGTAACTAGATGGTAAAGTAAAGAAGTAAAAGTATCAATTTTAGGTTTTAAATGTAACAAAATAAAAGTAAACTTGAACTGAACTGAAAAAAATAATTGGCAAAATTACAGATCCTCAAAAAAACTTAAGTACTGTAACTAAGTAAATGTACTTAGTTATTATAAACCTTTGCTGATAGTTGTTCATGTGGTTCTGTTGTGTTTTACTGAGACACTTCTCCTATTTCCAGCATTCTCAGCTGTCCAATGGAAACCAGTAATAAAGTGAAATTGTGACATATTTCCTGTGTTGCTGTTAACATTTAGTTTCTGTCTTTCTGTCTCAGGATGGCGTTATAATGGGATGGATCTGAATATGGCCAAATGGACAGGCATGCAAGCTCTTCTCCTCAATGTGGCTCTTCAGCTCTTCCTCCTGCTTTTCAAGCCATCAGCCTCCTATGATCAGAAGACCCATGAAGCCCCTCAGGATGGAGCAAACTTCAGCTTTACCCATTCAGTTTACCACACAACAGTTTATGAAAACTCAGCAGCGCGCACCTATGCCAACAGTAAAATTAAAATGGGCATTCATCTTTCCAAGAGATCCTGGGAGATCCGCTACAGAATCACCTCAGGAGATGATGAAGGGCTTTTCAAGGCCGAGGATTATGTGCTGGGGGACTTTTGTTTCCTGCGCATAAGGACCAAGGGGGGCAATGCAGCCATCTTGAACCGAGAGATTCAGGATAACTATGTACTAACTGTGAAAGCCTCTGTCAAGGGAGAGGCCCTTATTGAGACCTGGACTAAAGTCAGCCTCCAGGTCTTGGACATGAATGACCTCCGACCTTTGTTCTCACCTACCACATACTCTGTTACCATAGCAGAGAGCACTCCTCTCAGGACTAGCATAGCACAAGTTACTGCTACAGATGCAGATATTGGCTCCAATGGAGAGTTTTACTTTTTTTTCAAGGAGAAAATGGAATTGTTTGCCGTACACCCAACCAGTGGAGTGGTCTATCTCAGCGGAAAGCTTAATGTTGATGAGCAGGACAGGTATGATTTGGAAATCCTAGCAGTGGACCGTGGCATGAAGCTCTATGGGAATAACGGAGTCAGCAGCACAGCCAAACTTTTTGTTCACGTAGAGCGTGTGAATGAACATACCCCAGTCATGAATGTGGTCACGCTCAGCCCCTTCAGGTTGGATAAAAATCCTGTGTATGCAATGCTCACTGTTGAAGACCTCGATGAAGGGTTGAATGGAGAAATTGATTCTGTTGTCATTGTGGGCGGGGACCCTTCAGGACTGTTTTTCGTAGACAAATATGAAGAGGGCGAGTTTGCCATTAAAGCCACTGAGGCAGTAAACTGGGAGACCTTCCCATTTGGCTGTAACCTCACCTTACAAGCTAAAGACAGAGGAGTCCCACAAAAGTTTTCTGATGCCAAGGTTGTCCACATTATGTTCTCCAAACAGCAGACGACAGAATCGAACTTTGAGCAGGAGTTGTATGAAGTTTGTCTAAATGAAGTTTCACCTCCAGGAACAATTGTAGGAGCTTTTAAAATCCAACCTGAGTCTGATGATGCAGAGTATGTCCTGATCCCTTCAGCAGATTCCAATTTTTTTAAACTCAACTCCCTAACAGGTGTCATCTCTACCACTCACTGGTTCACTCAGACATCCCAGGACATTTTTATTCTTGAAATACTGGAAATAGAAACTAACCTACGAGCTAAAGTACAGCTAACTATTGAAGATGCCAATGATAACACGCCAACATTTGCCCAGTCTTTCTATGAGGTTTTTGTGAATGAAAGTGTGCCGATTGCAACTAATATTCTAACGGTTTCTGCTGTAGATGATGATAAAGGTGAAAATGGATATATAACTTACAGCATTTACAGTCTTCAGTCATTACCCTTCAAAATCAACCAGTTTTCTGGTGTCATAAGCACCACTACAGACTTGGACTTTGAATCCTCCCCAGAAATCTTTGTGTTTAAAGTCCGAGCTTCTGACTGGGGCTCACCTTACAGGCGAGAAAGTGAAGTCAATATTACCATTCACTTAGAGAATGTAAATGACAACCAACCATTATTTGAAAAGGTAGCATGCAAGGGGGTGATTTCTGCAGATTTCCCAATAAATGAAATAATTACCACAATGTCTGCCATTGATGTAGATGAGTTAGAACTTGTAAAGTATAAAATAATTTCAGGGAATGAGCAGGGGTTCTTTGAACTCAACCCTGATTCAGGAGTCCTTGCACTTCAGCGTTCTCTTGCTACACTGAGTTCTAAGAACAGCATCTTCAGCTTAAAGATAACTGCCACAGATGGTGAAAACTTCTCCGATCCCATGTTCATCAACATCTCAGTTGTTCATGGCAAATCTCTCCCTAAACATTTAACATGTAAAGAAACAAGAGTGGCCCAAAAACTGGCTGAAAAATTACTGAAAAAGTCCAAAGCAAGCACCAGGCCTAAATTGGAGGAAGGTTTTATTGACCTTTTCTCTGTCAATCGACAAACACCTCAGTTTGATAAAGCATTTCCCTCAGAAATAGCTGTGCAGGAAGACCTGAAAGTTGGCTCAAATGTTTTCAGAGTAAACGCGTATGATGGGGACACTGGCTTCAATGGGCAGATTGTATACTCAATAGCAGATGGAAACACTGACAGCTGTTTTACCATTGACATGCAGACTGGTCTAATCAGTGTGTTTCTGCCAATGGACAGAGAACAGAGAGATCATTATCTCCTCAACATAACTATCTATGACCTTGGCCTCCCACAGAGAATGGCTTGGCGTTTGCTTACGGTCCACATAGAGGATACAAACGATAATGCACCTCAGTTTTTGCAAGAAGGAGGCTATAGAATAGTCCTACCTGAAAACACTGCTATAGGTACAGATGTCATACAAGTTGAGGCTACTGATAAAGATCTTGGACCCAATGGGGAGATTGTATACTCTCTTTTGACAAGCACCTCCCAGTTTGGCATTAACTCTACTAATGGAATTGTGTATGTTGCTGGCCATCTAGATAGAGAATTAGTTCCTACTTTTAACCTGAAGATTGAGGCTCGAGACTCAGCAGGCAAAGGGAGACACAAGTTTTCTGTGACAACTTTGAAAATCCTGTTGGAGGATGTAAATGACTGTCCCCCACTCTTTATTCCCAGTGTGTACAAAGCCAGGGCTCTGGAGGACCTTCCAATTGGAACTGTTGTGGCCTGGCTAGAGACCCAGGACCCAGATCTGGGCTTGGGTGGCCAAGTACGATTCTCTCTTGTTAATGACCACAATGGTTGGTTTGAGTTGGACCGGAACAGTGGAGCTATTCGACTCACAAAGGAGCTAGACTACGAGACCCAACAGTTCTACAACCTCACAGTAAAGGCCAAGGACAAGGGAAGACCAGTGTCTCTGCTCTCTGTCACCTTTGTGGAGTTGGAAGTAATAGATGTGAATGAAAATCTCTACGCTCCGTACTTCACCCACTTTGCGTTGACTGGATCAGTTAAAGAGAACGCCCCAATTGGAACCACTTTATTTAAAGTTAGTGCTAATGATGATGATGCTGGTCGAGATGGAGAAATCATCTACTCCATTCGTGATGGGACTGGGCTTGGACGGTTTTTTATCGATGAAGACACAGGTGAGTCTTCTTTAACTAATTCATTTTAATTATTGTTGACAGGTGGAAACATGATGGGGCGGCTGTGGCAGAGTGGTTAGGGGAGTCCTCCAGTTGCATCAGACCATGTAAAACAAAAAATCATACCACAATCTTCAAAACATGCATCCATGTCAAAATCATGTTTTATTTGTGTTGGCAAAGACAGAAAACTTTTCATATTGGGATGAACTATTCTGTCAGCTTTGTTCAGATAAAATCAGAATTTAAAATCTGGACTACATCAAGGACTGAAAGGCAGCAGGGACTAACGGAAACAGACAAATGGTTGAATCGTGTAAAATACTCCTGAAGACCTCACTAAGACCATACAAAGACCTCCGAATGCAATTGTTTGTTTTTGCTGTGTACAAACTCTTTGCTCGGTTTGTCTCCTCCTCTACCAGGTATGATCTACACCACAGACACATTGGATCGAGAGACCAAGGACTCCTATTGGCTAACAGTGTATGCCAGTGACCGCGGTGTGATTCCTCAGTTCACCACTATCGAGGTGTTTGTTGAAGTGGAGGATGTTAACGACAATGCTCCTTTGACCTCTGAGCCCTTGTACCGCTGCTCAGTACCTGAGAATTCTCCCCGGGATGTTTCTGTGGTCCAAATCCAAGCTCAGGATCCAGATGTCTCACCCACCAACACCGACTGGCTCAGCTACAGGATCGTCAGTGGAAACCCCCAGAATTTCTTCACCATCAACCCTCGCACTGGTATGCACCTGGTGATGAGTTTGAAGAAGCTTTGTAAAAATTGTGTTTAAACATCAAACAACCTTAAATTTAGTGAGTAATATGATTATTATTGATTATTAGATAAATAAAATCAGATAAAGTTTTAGGAAAATCAGAGGTATAAAAGTATGAATGGTAGAAAAGGGACTTTAAAGTAGACATATGCTTTTAAATCCTTCCTTTTCACATTTAAATCATTCAGTTGGGTTTTATAAAGTGAAACTGCTTTGGTCTGATTCCTTCTTTATTCTAACTTCACCAGCTCATCTTTCACCATTTTTCTGGTGTGTGCCTCAAAGCAGCTCGATTTGATACTGGCTGTGTCTCAATTCATGGATTGCAGCCGTTGTAGATAATGGCCCACGTTGGTTGCAGTCTACGTGGGCTGTAGGCCGCTCCTGTTGGCTGCAAAAACAGCTGTGTAATGTGACGGTCTAGTTTACAGTAGACATACAGTATGTTTGCTTGGGATCCCGTCGACCATGTAGGATACTTAGATGCAGCCTACGTTTTGGGGTTTTGTTGGCCACCTGAGTAGGTGCCCACAAATTTTGACAGTGTACAAATGCATCCTACATCAGCAGCAACTCGTGAATTGAGACACAGCCACTGTACCTTTAAGACGCTTCAAGCCCTGCCCCCTGGCTTCCAGACCGGTCCACTCCAGTTTGAGAGAGGGGGTTACGTTTTCTAGCTGTGCAGAGATGTTTTATTTACTATTTAATTAAAATATATCGACAACAAAGGACTTGTCCATCCAGCCTTACATGTTGGAGTCAGAAGCTGCGTTTCCATTGACCATAAAAATGCGCAAATTAGAATTTCCAAAATAAATTTGCTCAATGGAAACATGTCAATTTTGGGAAAAAAAAATGTTTTTCGACAAAACGTTTTTGCGCTAGGATGAGGTGGTATTTCGGCCGTATCGAAATTGGTGTTTTGCGCAAAACTGTAATAGAAATACTTTTTTCGTATCACAGGAGTCACGTGATCAACAACCGGCTGTTTCTACTGGCGAAAAAGACGACGACAAAGATAACAGGAAGTAGAAGTAGTAGTAAAATCACAGCATACGTAGCCGCTCCCAAGTAGGGACTTGTCTCTGGAAAGCCTCGATAAAAGACGCCGACGTCTCCTCTGATGATGAGCGCTAGTGTCGCGGTAGCAACATGCTATGTGTTTACATCCATCGCCGCCATGTTTGTAATGACTTATCGCGAGAACAAACATATTCACGCGTGACTTTAATAGCATTTCTTACTTAATGGAAACACCACCATTGCGTAACTGTGTTTTTCGACATTGACAGAATATCGACAAAGTTTTGCGCACATTTGCAATGGAAACGCAGCTAGAGTCTGGCCAAGAGCCAGAGAAAAATTAAGACGAGGAAATTGTAGTTGGTCCAGACCTTCTATGGTAATTCTGTTGCAGATAATTTGAGGTAATAGTTCAGAAAACATCATAGAAAATATAGAAAACTGAAAAATCTGACCCAAACAGAATATAAATACTGTATATCTCTGCAGCACCAGGAGAGACTAAATTCAACTTTTCTTTCTCCTAGAGACTCCAAGTCCACAACAAAATGTATTCAATAGCTAAAAAAGTAGATTTTGCAGATTTGTCCCCTTTAATGTTTCAGAGCCTATTTACATCATAAAGCTGATTAGTTCTAACCTAAATAATTCTCATTCTAATGGAAAAGAATTTAGGAAGAAATCAGGAATTTGTTCACGAAATCCCATTCAGATCTAAAGGAAATAACTCGTCTGAGCTTTAATTTGTAAAAGCAGAGTGGGTCAGTTAGCAGATTTTGAACCTTTTAAATCAGCTTTAGTTCTAGAGTTTAGCTGCAGTTCCTCCATCCATGTGGAAACTGTGATGAAACCTGTGAAAAGAAAGCACAGAGAGCCTTGTTCATTTCAGCTGTCCAAAGTTTCTTAGTTTTGCTTATTTAATAAAAACTTATTGTATAAAAGAATGAATGAAAAGCAAGTTGAAACGTTTTAACACAGTAGTGTTTATTTCTGTTCCTTTGGGTTTTACTGAGCTGCTCCTGATTAATATTTATTATCGCTACACTCAGCTAGTGCTGTACCAAACGATTATTTTCTAATCGATTAATCTAATGATTATTTTTTCGATTAATCGTTTATTCTAACAACAAATCTATAAGTTATTCTGATGTGAGTGCACTGGAAATTTAAAAT
>NW_013953292.1:9436-13670 GCF_001266775.1 Austrofundulus limnaeus
ACTTTATTTTGAGAAATCTGTTCAGGTCACAAGTTTTCATTTTTTCTCATTCATGATCAGAGGTATGTTTCATTAAAACCTGATTTCATTTTGCAAGATCTTGAGGGATTATCTTTGTGAAGATTAGGCTGGTCCTAAGTTTCATAGGGTAATTCACTACATAAACCACTACAATTTTGGGATGCACCTAGTAGCATGGCATTTATTAGGAATATAGACTTCTGAGTTCTGGTGCATTTGTGAGTGCAGGGGTCATTATGTTACCGCTATGCGGTATCTAGTTTTTAGTGGGGTTTCCACGCAACCCTGACCTCTCTTTAGAGGTGTTCCAGCCACGACCCACTGGTAGGAGGCCCAGGGGGAAGACCCAGGACTCGCTGGAAGGATTATGTATCTAACCCTAACCATCACAGAGAGACCTGAACAGGTCTTCTATCCATCACACAGTCTGTTTGTGGTAGGAAACCAGAGTATCTGGAGAAAAACCATAGGTGTACATGATCAACAGCGGCTGTGGTGCAGTGGTAGGGCAGCTGACTTGATACCAGAAGGTCACAGGTTCAATTCCCTCTTATACCCACATGTGGTGGTGTCCTTGAGCAAGACACCCAACACCAAACTGCTCCCTGGGCGGTTAATTAGCTGCTGCTGTTCCACTTTGATGGGTCAAATGCGGAGCGCAAATCTCGTCATTGCATGGGAACATGCATTGATGACAAATAAAGTACATTTACATTTTCTTTTCAGGACCAACAAGTAAACTCCCCACAGAAATGTTCAGCTGAGTTTTGAAACTGCAACCTTCTGACTGTGAGGTGTCAACCCTCTCATCTACCATAGAGTGCTTTGTTCTGTTCGGGCCTGGTAAAAAAACAGATTATTTTCTGTTTGATACTCTAAACTGTAGAATGAAGGCTGACTGTCTGGCCATGTTGAGTTGTCCACATGAAGGTTAATTGCAGAGCCTGAGATGGTTGAATAAATATGTGTGTCTGCAGTTTTATGTCTGAAACTTTTACCTCTCAAACAAACTGGTCTAGCTGCTAGTTTATTAAACTTACAGAGAAACCCCAGATTCACTGATCAGACTGTGTGTGGACCAATCTGAAGCCTTTTGAAGAAAAACTTCAAAAACTCACTGAAATCACTTGAAAATGACAAAAGTAAGAAACCATCTTCTCTAAAAATAAAGAAATTAAAATCAGTCATTCTGTTTTGTGTCTCAGGATTAATCAGCACAACTTCCAGGAAGCTGGACCGAGAGCAGCAGACAGAGCACATGTTGGAGGTGAGGACGTTCACAGACTGTCATCTAATCTGATGCTTTCAGCCTGGAAATTACAACCAGTCCAATGTGTAAACAGAAGCCATCTTTGTTTACATCATTTTGTTCTGACCCGTCCCCCACAGGTGCTAGTTTCAGATGGTGGTCCTAGTCCCAGGAAGACTACAGTGTGGGTCATGGTTCTGGTCCTAGATGAAAATGACAACAAACCCACATTTCATGAAAAGGTCTACCAAGTCAAACTTCCAGAGAGAGAGCGCAGAAAGAAAGCGGAGCCCATCTATCGTGTATTCGCCTACGACCTTGACGACGGTCCAAACAGCGACCTCTCTTACAGCATCGTGGACGGAAACGAAGACGGGAAGTTCTTCGTTGACCCAAAGTCAGGAGTTGTGTCGTCACGGAAGGCCTTCATGGCAGGAAGCTACGACATCCTGACTGTAAGAGACAAGTTTTTAACTTTAGGACCATTTCAGTAACATTCTTCAGAAGATCAAAAAAATAATAATAATAATAATAAGTTGGTCCTCTGGATGGGTTCTTTAGTGAAACGTTTCATCTCTGCTCCAAGAGACTTCTTCAGTCTGATGAGTTTCAGTTGAAACTCAGCCTTATAAGCCCTGCCTCCACATGGACAAACAGGTTAGTCACATGCAAAGGAGGACCATCGCCTAACAATAGGCTTGATTAGTTCAATTGTTCATAGAGCCCCCGCTTGCATTCACTACATACACAAAACACGACACGGGTCAGATGATGGGGCGCATGACCCTCTATGAACAACAGAGCTAATCAAGCCTATTGTTAGTCGATGGCCCTCTTTTTGCATGTGACTAACCTGTTTGTCCATGTGGAGGCAGTACTTATACTGTAAGGCTGAGTTCACCTGAAACTAACTGAAGACTGACTGAGACTGAAGAAGTCTCTTGGAGGAGAGATGAAACATTTCGCTAAAGAAGAACCGATCCAGAGGACCTACTTATTTTTTCTTTTCGATTTTTTTCTACCTGGATTACTGAGATGCATCAGGACATTCTTCAGAAGAAGTCCAGGTTTACTGAAGAACTGCACATTTATGTGCGTCCAAATCAGAATTGTTTGTGATGGAGTCTTGGTCCCAGCTGGGATTTGTGCCACAAACTTTGCATAGTTTTGTGCAACTTTTAGAAGAAACGCCATCTATATATCTATAAAAACACCCAGAACAGGAAGTTTCTGATTGTTGGTGACATACTGAGTGAAATATTTCATACTTCTGAGCTGATGTTTACTGTGTATGTACAGAAACAACCTGCTGCCTTCACTACAAGGTATCATAAACTGTAAGAAATATTCGTGTTAAAAGACTGAAGTCAATAGAAAACCACCATCGTTAAAAAATATGATTTTTAGATGGAATAAAACCATACAAAACCAGAATTCTGGAGTGGGGGTTTATTGTTACCGGCGCTGACAGGAAACCACTCACTGTCGGCAAACCAGGAAGTTGATCCATTTATACAGAGTCTTCAATGCCCGCGTTCGCCCCCTACTGACCTACGACTGAATCACAGGCATTCATACAAAATTCTCACCAACTGTTCTCATAACGGTTAAATATGTGTTGTTATAGATATTTCAGACATGTAGCTAATCTATATCAATCAACACATAATAGATTAAACATTATAAAAAGGAAAACCTAAAATATAGTGTTGTGCTTTTAACATCAGTACTAACCTCTAATAACTATAAATTTCTTCAACAGGATGGACCTACTGTACCTGGAGGTACAATATATTAGTTTCAATATTTAAGAAGTTTATCATGTTCCAATATTCATAAAATACATAAATCAATATTTAAATAATAAATTATTTTACACAACACTAAACCCCTAAGCCTTTTGATAAGGACACGTCACTATTAAACTATGGATACTCTAAATTGTAATGTACAACAGTTAAATTCAATTCAAAAATACTTTATTGATCCCAGAGGGAAATTAAGTAAAAATAAAATGAAAATGTCAATTTGCTGTAACTGTCTACTTTAGCTATTACTCTCTACATGAGAGGGATCTGTTCTGGAAACCTGTTCTGATCAGGTTGGGTTAGCAGCTAAAGAAAATACTGGAGTCACAATGATCTTGCTCTTACAAACCAGAAGGATGTTAAAACCCTGAATGATCTCTGTTAAAGTACAATATGTTCTGTTTTAGAGAAATGCAGCTCAACAGATGCCTCTAATCTTAAGGTTTCTGTTCTTTCATGTTCAGATCAAAGCTTCAGACAACGGACGTCCACAGAAGTCCTCAGTAGCTCGTCTGCACATTGAGTGGATCCGCCGCTCTCCTCCATCCTCTCTGCCTCTGCGTTTTGATGAGCCTTTCTATAACTTCACTGTCATGGAGAACGATAAGACGGCAGAGATCGTGGGTGTGGTGTCTCTGCACCAAAACACAGTCCCTGTGTGGTTTGATATCACAGGTAAACACCATCCTGGAAGAGAGCAAGCTTCTCCCTGCAGGGTCTGTGTGTTGGCGAGACAGTGTTTGTGTGACAGTGTGTGTGTGACAGTGTTAGAGTGACAGTGTTCAGGTGACAGTGTTGGTACCAGTGTTGGGGTGACAGTGTTTGTACCAGTGTTCGTGTGACCGTGTTGGTACCTGTGTTGGGGTGACAGTGTTGGTACCAGTGTTGGGGTGACAGTGTTGGTACCAGTGTTGGGGTGACAGTGTTGGTACCAGTGTTGGGGTGACAGTGTTGGTACCAGTGTTGGTGTGACAGTGTTGGTACCAGTGTTGGGGTGACAGTGTTTGTACCAGTGTTGGTGTGACAGTGTTTGTACCAGTGTTGGGGTGACAATGTTTGTACCAGTGTTGGGGTGACTGTGTTTGTACCAGTGTTGGTGTGACAGTGTTTGTACCAGTGTTGGTGTGACCGTGTTGGTACCAGTGTTGGTGTGACA
>NW_013953292.1:13680-19264 GCF_001266775.1 Austrofundulus limnaeus
AGTGTTGGTACCAGTGTTGGAGTTACAGTGTTGGTGTGACAGTGTTGGTACCAGTGTTGGAGTTACAGTGTTGGTGTGACAGTGTTGGTACCAGTGTTGAGGTGAGAGTGTTTGTACCAGTGTTGGTGTGACAGTGTTGGTACCAGTGTTGGTGTGACAGTGTTGGTGTGACAGTGTTGGTACCAGTGTTGAGGTGAGAGTGTTTGTACCAGTGTTGGTGTGACAGTGTTGGTACCAGTGTTGGTGTGACAGTGTTGGGGTGACAGTGTTGGGGTGACAATGTTGAGGTGACAGTGTCAGTGTTGGGGTGACAGTGTTGGAGTGACACTCTGTGTGATAGTGTTGGGGTGACAGTGTTGGAGTGACAGTGTCAGTGTTGGGGTGTCAGTGTTGGGGTGACATTGTCATTGTTCGGGTATCAGTGTTGGAGTGACAGTGTTGGGGTGACAGTGTTGGTGTGACGGTGTTGGAGTGACACTCTGTGTGATAGTGTTGGGGTGACAGTGTTGGAGTGACAGCGTTGGGTGACAATGCTGGGGTGACAGTGTTGGTGTGACAGTGTTGGGGTGACACTCTGTGTGACAGTGTTGGGGTGAAAGTGTTGGGGTGACACTCTTTGTGTGACAGTGTTGGTGTGACAGTGTTGTGGTGACACTCTGTGTGACAGTGTTGTTTTGACACTCCTTCTACCTGCTGAGCCTACTTTAAGCATGTCTGTCTGTTCTTCCTCTTTCTCTCTTCTTCCTCTTTAATGCTTTATGCCTGGAAGGTTCCAGGTCTTTCCGTGAGATGTTCTGTGTTCTACAGAACGCTTGTATAAGGAACTGTTCCTCTGAAGGTATTTTTGCTTTTACATATGTTGCTGTTGTACCGTAACTTCTGTTCTTTTATTTTGAATTAGTTCTGATTTACTTCCTGTTTCCTGCAGTCCATCCTGAGTCTTGTGACACTTCTTGCTCTCATCTTGTTTCTGGTGGTGGCTGAGTAAAACACCAACTTCATCAGTTTGACTGAACATGTGTGTTTGATGTGCATTATGTGTGCATACATTAATCTGCATGTGTCACAGTGACTGTCTGAATATGGCTAAGTGCCAAAGTAAACTGAAGTCTTGCTTTAACAGTATCATCAAGCCTTTTTCTTCTCCCTGACAGCTTTGTCTGATGACCTGCTGTTAACAGCAGCTGTGTACACATTCTTTATTAAGCATGTCTGCATCTGCTCATTTCATTCATGAAACTAATGAAACTGATGAGAAACAGGTATGGAACACAAAACATACAGTTCAGCTTGTTGGAGTTAACATTTAGTATCTGTTACCTCTGATCTGTAGAGCAATACACTTAGATAAGTGCACATTTTAACATGTGAATTGCTGTAAAAAGGAGATGATGCTCTTGGTCTTTGTAGTCCCAGCTGACAGACAGAAGGATCATGATGTGATTTCATTCTGTAAACCTACTTCCTGTGTGGATTCGAGTAAAAACAGTGGTGTCAGTCACCAAAAGGCAAAGGCTGGGTGAGAATGATTTTACTTGTGTGTTTCCACTGGATGAATGAAACTTTCAGAAAGTAATCACTAAGCGTACAACTGATTCCATTTTACAGTCAGCTTGTTCAGCTTGTTCAAACTAATCAGCTATGCCCAACAGTAAAATACCTACAACCTTGATGCAACCTTAGATCTTAGATTAAACTCTGGTCTGATTTGCATTCCTTCAAGGAATGTTAGGTCTTTACATGGTAAACATTTGGATGTGGTTTCTAGGTCCACATGTGCAAAACTACTTTCCATAATGGTTCCTCCTGTTCCTTCTCTTCCCTTTTGGAGATTCTTATTTGTTCCAATCTGTGTAGTGGCTCTGGTGCCCATTGACGTCCCTGCTGTATATCCTGGTGAGGTGGATCAGTGAGTCGATGTCTCACTAAATGACTACAGTGTGCTGTGCTCCTGCAGTGTCTGTTAACAGAGATACACAACAACATGTGAGTGAGGTGTGGAGCTGGAGGAAAGCTCCTCTGAGTAGATGTGACAAAGATGGATGGAGACGAGTGTGGCCAAGAACAAACTGTGTGCTTTGGGTGAATGGTGAGGCTGAGGTCATGCTTTTATTGGACAGAGAGTCTAGAGTCTGCTTCACACACACACACACACACACACACACACACACACACACACACACACNCACACACACACACACACACACACACACACACACACACACACACACACACACACACACACCATGATGACACTGTGATGCTGTGTTTCTAAACGATAGTCTAATTGATTGATTAATTGATTGATTGATCGGTGGTACATGGAGTGGGGGTTCTGTTTGTGTGTGTTGGAGCTGAACTCTCAGTAGGTACTGATTAAAAAGAAAAAAATAAGTAGGTCCTCTGGATGGGTTCTTCTTTAGTGAAACGTTTCATCTCTCCTCCAAGAGACTTCTTCAGTCTCAGTCAGTCTTCAGTCAGTTTCAGGTGAACTCAGCCTTATAAGCACTGCCTCCACCTGGACAAACAGGYTAGTCAYATGCAAAAGAGGGCCATCGACTAACAATAGGCTTGATTAGTTCTATTGTTCATAGAGGGTCATGTGCCCCATCATCTGACCCGTGTCGTGTTATGTATATGTAGTGAATGCAAGCGGGGGTTAATGGGGCCCCAATGGTACCAACACAAAGAGGGAAAAAGGGACAAAAACAAGTGGACTTTGAACCCCCGCTTGCATTCACTACATACACAGCACAACACGGGTCAGATGATGGGGCACATATGACCCGTTACGAACAATAGAACTAATCAAGCCTATTGTTAGGCGATTGCCCTCTTTTGCATGTGACTAACCTGTTTGTCCATATGGAGGCAGTGCTTATAAGGCTGAGTTCACCTGAAACTCATCAAACTGAAGAAGTCTCTTGGAGGAGAGACAAAATGTTTCACTAAAGAAGAACCATCCAGAGGACCTACTGATTTTTTCCTTTTGATTTTTTCTACCTGGATTACTGAAATGCATCAGGACATAGGTACTGATTAGTGTTTACTCCTCATTCAACCTCTCTGATCTGGAGCTGCTCAGTCAGGTGAATGAAGTTTAGCAGGTTGGCACCAAACCAGGCAATACAAGATTCTATATTTGACGTACATTTATACCATGTGGTCTCGTTAAAAAAAAAAAAACAATACATCCCTACTTTTGCTTTCCACCATTTCAGTTATTTTAGTAACTTGTAGAGTGTTGCTCTGTGATTTTAACAGGTGGGAACAGTGACAGTGTATTTGACGTTGAAAAGGCTGTGGGTACCATCATCATTGCCAAACCTTTGGATGCTGAACAACGCTCCTTCTACAACCTGACAGTTTTGGCCACAGACGGCACTAACACTGCATACACACAGGTACCTGCCTTATCAAAAACACTCTGCTGGGTTTTGACATGTTGTGCTTCTTTCAACACTGTTTTCTGAGTTTATGTGAAATATCAGTATCGTCCTTATTTAAAGTGGAAATCTCTGCAGGTGATTTTAGGAAGCCTAGTGAGAGATTAAGCATCTTCCTCTTTTCTTTTAACCAAATACTACTCAATGAATTTAAATGATGGTGTTACTGTGTGGCATACTGTATCCTACATGATCTATTGCAACTGGTCTTTTCATTGTAAAGAGTTAACTCTTCTGCAGGTCGCCCATAAATAACTGGTTCTGACTCATCGGTTACAAGTGAGCCACATTGTTAAAACAAGGCTCCTCAGACACGTTTACAGCTCTTAGTTTTCTTGAAAGATTTACCACAAGGAGAGCCAGGAGTATTTGTACTTTAGGAGAGGAAACAGAGGAAGAGGAGCAATCTGCTGCACTGCTGCCTTTACAGAAAGAGGACAGTTATAATTCAGCCTCTGTTCCAGTGAGGAGAGAACAACTGTTACCAGGGCCAGTTCTAGGCAAGGTTTCAGCTGGTGCCCCATGTACAGTTTTACCTAAATTCTCAAACCACATTAGTTTTGTCTTTGATAATATTTTTATCTTTAGAAACCAGGTTGTTCAATTAAAATATTTAACAATATAATACATTTAAAGCAAAATACCAGAAGTCTATCTCATACCTGCCATTATCTGATGACATCATGAGGAACACCTGCTCATGTTACCCAGCAGATGTGGACTGAAGCAGTTCTAGGGGGATCCTGGGGTTTACTCCTCCAGAAAATTTTGAGTAGACTCTGCATTTTCCAGCCATTTGAAGAGCATGTTACTAAATTCTTGGGATTTATAAAACAAGATAAAAATCCATATTTTTAAATGGCAGAACACTGAAAACCTTAACTTTATCTGAGATTAGAACTAAAACTTCCATTTGGCTTATTTTATTTTCCATTTCCACACTGAGCAACAGTAGTTACCGGTAGTTCTGACTGCATCATGCGACAAACAGCAGTAGCTTTTAGCCAGGGACCCTCATGTAAACCCACAAACAATACCACAAAATACATAAAGAAACAGCAACTTTTAGAATGTTTTATTCACTATTCAATATTTATTAAATTTGTTTAGCATAATAATTTTATTGACTAACATGTTGGCTGTTGACTAACTGTTGATGGTAAGAACAGAATAACATTCTTTTAAATAACATTACTATAAATTATACTGTATTTTTTAAATAATGGATGAAAACAGATTTGAGTGTCTATGATAATGATTTAAAACTTTAATACATTGATTTTCATCATTTTTGCATTTTTTTCTTATTATTATCTCCATTTTATGAGTGTACACAAAGGGGTGCCACAGGGTTCAATCTTGGGTCCCCTCCTGTTCATTACGTACATTAATGAATTAGGACAAAATATGTCAGATGCAAATAAAGGAAATAAATAAAAATAAATTAATACATAGATTTTCATCATTTTTGCATTTTTTTCTTCTTTTTCCCCAAACCAAGGCATTATGAGTCATTCTGTGTCATGCCTCTGGCTGGCAGTGTCTCGTAAGAATGCCTCATGTTATCACTGGAATATATTCTGGTGAACTCTGAGACTAATTTGTGCTTTAGACTTTAGCTTCTGCTAAGTTTCCATGGGCAATGTGTTATTGAACTTGTGGACTTAAATAATTTTACCAGCGCTTTAGAGTTTGCGCAGCTGTCTTTTGAATTACCCACCTCTGTTGGTTGATGTGAGTAGGAACACAGCACGTGGCTGTGTGACAGGTTTAACACGTGCTGGAAATCTGAAGTAAACATAATACAGGTCCTTCTCAAAAAATTAGCATATTGTGATGAAGTTCATTGTTTTCTGTAATGTACTGATAAACATTAAACTTTCATATATTTTAGATTCATTGCACACCAACTGAAGTAGTTCAAGCCTTTTATTGTTTTAATATTGATGATTTT
The DNA here is from genome assembly GCF_001266775.1 of Austrofundulus limnaeus. Lineage (NCBI taxonomy): Eukaryota > Metazoa > Chordata > Actinopteri > Cyprinodontiformes > Rivulidae > Austrofundulus > Austrofundulus limnaeus. The sequence goes on from NW_013953292.1 coordinate 19,081, forward strand.
GGCAAAAAAGTAAAGAAAAAACAAAAATCCCTATCTCAAAAAATTAGCATATCATGAAAAGATTCTCTAAACAACTTATTAACCAAATCATCTGAATCAACAAATTAACTCTAAACACCTGCAAAATGTTCCTGAGGCTTTTAAAAACTCCCAGCCTGGTTCATTACTCAAAACCACAATCATG
>NW_013953292.1:19364-22627 GCF_001266775.1 Austrofundulus limnaeus
TTAAGACACAAGACCCAACACTCTGGATGAGCTTAAGACACAAGACCCAACACTCTGGATGAGCTTAAGGCCGTTATCGAAGCATCCTGGGCCTCCATAACACCTCAGCAGTGCCACAGGCTGATTGCCTCCGTGCCACGCCACATTGAAGCAGTCATTTCTGCAAAAGGAATCCTGACCAAGTATTGAGTGCATAACTGAACATAATCATTTGAAGGTTGACTTTTTTTGTATTAAAAACACTTTTCTTTTATTGGTCAGATGAAATTTGTTAATTTTTTTGAGATTGGGATTTTTGATTTTTCTTTACTCTTTTGCCAAAACCATCAATATTAAAACAATAAAAGGCTTGAACTACTTCAGTTGGTGTGTAATGAAACTAAAACATATGAAAGTTTAATATTTATTAATACATTTCAGAAAATAATGAACTTTATCACAATATGCTAATTTTTTGAGAAGGACCTGTATTTCAAGAATTAGTCCAATTCCAAGTAAAATTTTCTTACTCCACTGGCAGAAATTTTGACTTAATTTGAGTCAAATTTTCAGACTAACAAGACAAATAATCTTACACATTCTGAAAACAAGATTATTATTCTTACACATTCAGTTCTTGTTCAGTAAATCAGTCTCAAAACAAGTTCAAAAAGTCTTTTTGGCTGGATTTAAGATTTTAAAACTTGGTTAGGTTGACAKTTTTTGCAGTGTAAATAAACTTTACGACAATATATTTCTAAAAGTTTTAGTCCATGTCACAAACAAAACAGCAGGGATTTATTAACTTACTTATTCAAACAACAGTTTGCAGGATTCACTCCAGTTCTGATTGTTCTGGAACTGTTTTTTCTATTCTCTAGTAAGTTTCTGTTGATTCAAACTGATGATATGAATGAAGTCCTTGGGACAGTTGGTGGGTTTCTTACAGCAGAAGGACCAGATGATGTGTGAAATGTTTTTATTTAGGTGAAACACTGAAGAGCTGAGGAATTCATTATTCCTCTCAACACAAACACATCTCAAATGTATTAAACTTACCGTATTTATTCAAGTATAATACCATACCATACCAACTTTTTTTAAAAAGCACTTTAAAACAACCACAGCTGATACAAAGTGCTGTACATTAAAACAACAACATAATAAAAAAGTGATTAAAAACAGTTTAAAAACAAAAACATACAATTTAAAACTAAATCCCTAATACGTAAAATTAAACCCATAAAATCATCCATAAATTTAAGGGGTAGTACTGTACTAGGATAAATATTTTTACTTATGTATTTTAACTGAAAAATCTGCTTCAATCAAGAAAATGCCTGAGTCCAGAAATGAGACCGTGTCGTAAAATCAGTTGAAACGAGCTTACCTCTGACTCTCCTCCGTGCTTCAGAACAAGATAGTAACAGATCCAGGCAGGAGACATGATGTGAAAAAAGGGGGAAAAGTATTCCTGCACCTTAGTAATGATAACGAACTAATGACATTAGCGTGTGACCGGGCCGCTCCTCGAACAACAACAAACACATGTTCGTCTGTAATGGCTGCCGTCTACCGGTGTTCTGAAAAAGTTTGTACCCCTGAAAAAAGTTTCCCCACCAGAGGGGGCGCTCGTGAGTAGGAAGTAATCTGCTTTTCCCCCACAAGATGGTCCAAATCTCATGTGAAGTCTCTGACTTTTGTGTTGGTGCCTCCTGGTGGACTATGTGTAAAATGCCAGAATTCATATGATGCTGCTACAGCTGATACTGTATATATTTGTTGTCAAAATACCTTTAAGTACATATGTTGTTAAAATAAAATGAACAGTCCAATGATCATTTTACTGATATGTATAAAGACTGCAAAGGCTGAAAAATCTTGGTCTGTATAAAATTGGAGGTAGTTTGAGGATTAAATTCTTTATGCTTTTTAAGCTCCAAGAAGTGGGGGTTGTATTATACATGAGATCGTATTGTACATGAATAAATACGGTAGTTGTCATACATTTTTCTGGTCTTGTAAGTTTCAGTAAATGTTTATGAATTTAGTTGCAACAGTTCAGTAAGTTGTGGTCTTTTTCACCCTCTCGTGCAACAGATTCACATTACAGTTTTGGACAACAATGACAATGACCCCATCTTCTCCCAGCCTATCTACGAGGTCACTATTTCAGAAGATACGTCACCCAACACAGAGGTGGTCCAGGTTCAGGCGTCAGATCGAGACGAGCATCACCAGCTCACCTATGCTCTGTACAGCTCCATCGACCCGAACAGCATGCGCCTGTTTCGGATCCACCCATCCCTGGGCATCGTCTACACCTCTCAGAGACTGGATCACGAGGCCTGCACCCAGCACATTCTCACAGTCATGGTGAGACAGGCTCTGTTTGTGGTCCTTACACCCAGTGTGTGAAACTTATGCTAGGACTGAGTAGGACTGATAGCTGCTCAGTGTTGGTCTGGAAGTCAGTGAAGCATTGAGCATTTGTAGATGTCTTGGTGCATCTCTGTGTTAAGGCCCTGTCACACTAGACAACTGATGAAGATTTTAAAGGCATCTACATTGAAGGTGGAATTGAAAAAAATCAACAGAAAGCTTCTTTTCAGTGTGTACATATTGTAATTTGAACAAATTGATCAAATATATAATGTTTATTAGCAATTTAGTCATAAAAATGTTTCATAAGTTGACATAAGTTGTCTAGGGATACAGGGCCTTTAACACCTCATCAGCCTTCATTTTCTCAGAATAACTAGATACCGCATAGCAGTAACAATGACCCCCGCACACACAAATGCACCCGAACTCAGAAGTCTTTATTCCTAATGAAAGTTATGCTACTAGGTGCATCTCAAAATTGTAGTGGCTTGGGTGGGGGTCTTTTTTGGGGGGGTGGGTGTTGGTTGACCCCTCATCAGAGCTAAACGACAAAAGAAAATCTGAAGCGAGCTATAACCATTTTTGTGTGTCCAGATACTCCTTTTTCAGATAAATTGGGGGGGGGGACTGATTGGTGGGCCTGATGGATAGAGCTTTATCAGAGCTAAACAACAAAAGAAATCTGAAGCTTCTATGTTGAACAGTTTCTGAGTTATAAGCATTTTTGCATGTCCAGACACCCCCCTCTTTGGATGGTGCCCCCTCCTCAAATATGGGGTCTATCGTAAAACCGTTGGCTGGCGCAGTGTAGGTTGGACTTATCTACAGTCTTGCCAAATTTCATGTTGATCGGTGCAGCAGTTTTTGTGCTACGGTTGACCAAAAATCACTGAAAAAAA
>NW_013953292.1:22727-39219 GCF_001266775.1 Austrofundulus limnaeus
CTTTGAAAGGAGCCCCCTCCTCAAATATGGGGTCTATCGTAAAACCGTTGGCTGGCGCAGTGTAGGTCAGACTCATCTACAGCCCTGCCAAATTTTGTGTTGAGTGGTGCAGCTAGAAAAAAAAACAGTACGAAAACAATATGACTCCCTCTTACGCTTTGCGTGCGGGGGTCATAAATATACATTTTCTTCTTAAGATCTCTGAGCTGAGGCTCCGTTCCTGGGTTCATATCCTCCAGAGTCCTGGCACTGCTGACTTTTGTCTGTGTTTAATAATAAGTCAGATAAAACATCTGGGAACTCAGAAAAAACAAGAATAAGAGTCTGGTGGATGATGCATAATGACAAATAAAAGTTTTTTTTGGTCTGATTTCCATTTTAAATGAGAAACACTGAATATCAAGAATTATAACTAATAAATATAATTCGGCCCTCATGTATAAATGGTGTGTACTCGTAAAAAAGTTGCGTGCGCCAGGTTCTACGCCTACGTTGGATGTACCAAAACCAACGTTGCGTGAAAGTGTGCGTATATTTACGCACACTTTTCACCTGCCGTGAGAATGTGCGGCAGCCACGCAAAATTTTTTCAGTCGACAGTTTTAACCCACAAAGTCATGAATCTGACCTGAATCCACAGAAATATGACTCTGTTGTGTTTTCTGGATGTAAGGAGCATCTGAACACGGTGTTGGATTTTTATTTAGTTTGAGTTTTTATTGTTTAAACTCTAACGGTCATGAAACTGAACCCACATGAAACCCCTTGAAAATCGAGGGTTTTCAGACAAAAATGTTATTAAAATGTAAAAGATATAAAAAAAATACAAAACTTTATATGTGCTGTTAGGTCTGAAGTTGTTGAAAAGATTTAATGCATTGAAAGTGAAGAAAAAATATTTACAGATTAACTTTTATTTGACTTTTCGGAGAGGGACCGTTTTGGGCCCTAGGGTAAAAAGTGCATAGTGATTTTAAAGGGTTAAATGGAGGCGTGTCGGGAGGTGTCACAGACGCTCAGTTCCACGTTTGTTGGGATGTATAAAGGAAAGCTGCGCCCTTCTTTATGCATGAGGCCCCTGGAGAGAAACCCAGATACCTTTCTCCTCCCCCGGGTTCATTTAGAGAAAAGATATTTTCACATATAATGGTTTAATTTTTCTGTATTGGAAATGTGAAAGAGTTTGCTTTTATATGATTGGTTTAGTTTATTATTTTTGAACTTTATTATTTTCAGTTTATTTAATTTGGTACCCAGTTTCAATGGGGGTTTTGGTGGGTAACAGAGGAGAAGCAGCAGAGAGGTGTGTAAGACTACAGCTCTGCTTCCTGGACTGGACTGGACTGGACTGGACTGAACTGGACTGGTGTGGTGTCATATGGACCCTGGGTTGTCGAAAATTCTCTTTCAGTCAATTCACTCGGTAAAACACATCATGTATGGGAAACCGCGCCTCTGCGTGTCCTGGCTGAAGCCACCTCTAATCACACCTTTAGGCAGGTGACGTGATGACGACAGATGTCAGGCTCCGCCTGCACATATATATACTGTTGCATCACAGTCACTCCTTAGTTCTACTGCTCTTCACCTCGCTAGAACACCCACCTCTTCCAACCTAGCCAGTTAGCTGCTGCTAATTAGCTTTGTTTGTTCAAAGGTTCTCGGATTTAGTTTAACGGCTTTTGTTGGTGTCAGCTGCAGCTGCCTACTGGTAACTGTGTCTGCCTGCGGAGCGCTAACTTTGAGAAACCTTTCTTACCTCGACGAAAGAGAGAATTTTGTGGTTCGGGATGAGCACAAAATTACTCAAGAAGAAGCAGAAGTCTTCAGTTCGCCCCTGTCCCCAGGGGGTGCGGCTTCTTGCTTCACAAAAAGGACCAGCACGAGGCTGGCCCGGTCTGTTTGGGGATCGTCCACACTCGAAGGGCACTGGCGGAACCCGAAGCGTGTGCGTTTTGCTGCCTGCTTCGATTCTCAACCCTGGAGAGACGGGTTAAGTTCTTGGAGAAMGTGCTGGGYGAGGCTGCAGTCGCGCGGCAGGACCCTCTCCTCTCCGAGTCTAGCAACCCGGTTCCGTCCGAGTCTGACGAGGAGGAGCCCTCGGTCGAAGACCCCACTTCCAGCTGGGCAGACCAAGTGGAGAATATGGAGGGGTTAGTCGACGAAGAGGAGGAGGCCTCCCAGTTTCATCTGGACCTCCACCACGGAGATGAGGACATGCTGGACATTGGCCTGGATGTGCATGGTCTGTCGGAAGACGACGATGAACCCGGTCCGAGTCCAGAAGCCCCCGCTGCTGCGGGGGCAAACCAGGAGGACACATCTTTTCTCTCTTTGTGTCGTCGCGCTTCTCAGAAACTGGACGTGGAGCGGCCTGCTCCCCCTCCTGCACAAAAACCGTCGCGGTTCGCTGGATTTTTTCTCCCCACTGAACCGACCACGGTGAAAAACCACCTTCCTATGTTCCCAGACTTCGTCTCTGAGCTGACGTCCTGCTGGACCAAACCTCTGTCCACCCGCTTCACAGTGCCCGGTTATGGATCATATTTGGATTTGGAAGGAGCTGAAAAAGCTGGACTGGTGAACATAACTCCCATGGAGCCATTCCTGGCAGCGTATTTCGCCCCGTCTCACAACCATGGTGTGAGCGGACCCACCACGCTGCCTTCCAAGCCCTGTAGATTTTCTGCTGCACAGCTTGAAAAAATCTACAAGGCTCAGGCCACCACCGCTCGCGGCCTGAGCTCCATCAGCATGCTCCAGACTTACCAGGCTATGGCTCTGGCGGAGCTCAGAGCCAGGTACCGGCAGAGAGTCCTCTGCTGCCTCTCTTAAATGAGATCAGACTTACCGCGGACTACATCCTCCATGCGTCCCGCGGCATAGCGCTCTCCCTGGGCAGAGGAATGGCTTCAACCGTGTTGGCACAGAGACATTTGTGGTTGACACTCTCTGATGTCCCTGACAGAGACCGGGCCACATACCTGGATGAACCAGTTATGGCAGCTGGGTTATTCGGTCAGTCTCTCGACATTATTCAGGCGAAGTTCGAGCTGAGGAAGAAGCAGGCAGAATCCCCAGATGGGACTCGAGACCCAAGACCAGCACACAGAAGCCGGCCGCACAGCCGCCTCTGGCGAAGAGAACGGTGCTGCCTGAGAGCCTAGGCACCCAGCCACCGCAGCCTCATAACCACGGCCAAACCCCCACCAGTCGGCTTGGAGCAAGGACCCACCTCCGGGTCTTCAGAAAGGCGCGACGCCTAAGAGGAAGAAGACGCAGTCCTCCTAACTGTGGGACTGTCACTGCAGGGACTTCGGGACCAGGGAGACATGTTCGCCAGTTTTCGGCTGCCGCCCAAGCGACATTTTGTTCGTACTGTTCAGGAAACCAGCCCCAAGAGGCGCTGCGTTTCTATAACACAGTCTCCCAAGCACCAGTCCCACCCCACACACACACTGTTTGTACAAAAATCCCCCAGTTTGGGTGCGCTAAATGTTCAGAATGTAAATGTACAAAATGGTTGTGTAAACTTGTTGAATATGTCAATAAAGGAAACACTTCACACACAAAAAATCAGAAAAGTTGTGAGCGACAGTCATATAATGCTGCGTCTCTCTCATGCGACAGAGGGCAGCAGGACTTTGCTAACACAAGTCGGTCGCCTAGCGACGCGACTCTCTCTCTGGCGCGCATGTGCACCATCCCCTTGGGTAGAGAGAATTGTCGCCATGGGTTACCGACTACAATTCTGCATACGGCCGCCCCGTTTCAACACCGTGTTAAACACTGTTGTTGGAAACAAAGCAGCCGTGGTTTTGAGAGAGGAAATAAACACGCTACTGGCGAAAGGAGCCATACATGTGGTCCCCTCTTCGGACATAAACAAAGGTTGGTACAGCCGTTATTTTGTTGTTCCGAAAAAAGATGGCAGCCTCCGTCCGATTTTAGACCTGAGGGTGTTAAACAAGTTTCTACGAACCTACAGGTTTAAAATGCTAACACTCAGGCAGTTTCTGCATTCGGTCAGCCCGGGCGACTGGTTTGCGACCGTCGATTTAGCAGATGCTTACTTCCATGTAGTGATTCACCCGGACCACAGGAAATTTCTGAGGTTTGCGTTCGAAGGCGTGGCATACGAATACCTGGTGCTACCATTCAGTCTGTCGCTGATGCCCCGCACCTTTTCAAAGTGTATCGAAGCGGCGTTAGCTCCTCTCAGGGAGAAAGGAGTTCGCCTGTTAGCGTACCTGAACGACTGGGCTCTGATAGCCAGCTCCAAGGAGCAAGCTACAGAGCATCTGTCTCAGGTTCTGTTGCACATTCAGGCTCTGGGTTTTTCTGTAAATTTTCAGAAAAGCTTATTGACTCCGAGTCAGCAGTTTTCTTTCCTCGGGTTAGAAATATGCTCCCTGTTGGGCAGAGCACGTCTCTCAGAAAACAGAGTAGCTGCATTTCACCGCTGCCTCGCTCAGTTTCAACTGGGACRCAAACTGCGTTTTCAGACCATTCTGCAACTGTTAGGCATGATGGCTTCTATGATCGCAGTCGTACCACTCGGGCTGCTAAAAATGTACCGGTTTCAGCATTGATCCCGCTCTCACCGGCTGTGTGCATTACGTCACCACCACAGAAAGCTAACGATAACTGCCTCATGCATGAGGGCTCTCAGTCCTTGGAGGGAACCCGGCCTGCTATGCCGAGGCTCACCGATAGGGAGAGTGTACTTTCACAAAGTGGTATCCACAGACGTCTCCCTGGTGGGGTGGGGGGCTCTGTGCGATGGTGCGGCAGTGAGGGGGGTTTGGACTCTGAAGCAGTCCAGACTCCACATAAACTGCCTGGAATTGTTAGCAGTTCTGTTAGCACTGAAACAATTTTGTCCAGTTCTGCAGAACCAACATGTTCTGATCAGAACAGACAACACGACTGTAGTGTCATAAATAAACAGACAGGGGGGAACACGGTCTCTTCCCCTGTTGGAACTGCCTCACACTCTCTTGCAGTGGTGCAGCGTGCATTTCCTGTCTATCAAGGCCTATCAGGGTCTATCAGGCTATATTTCACCCACACCCAGAGTTGTGGAGGCTGCACGCCTACCTGCTGAAAGGTCCTGCTTGCTAGCCAGAGGCTTTCCCCCGGCAGTGGTGGCAACTATCCAGAACGCGAGAGCGCCCTCCACTAGAGGTTTATACACCTACAAGTGGCACGCTTTCGAGCAGTGGTGTGAGGTTAGGCACATTGTCCCGTTTCAGTGCTCTATGGTGGATGTTTTAACATTCCTACAGGAGCTACTGGATAAAGGTCTGGCTTTTTCCACAATTAAAGTCTACTTGGCAGCTATCTCTGCTTGCCATGTGGGTTTTGATGGAGTTAAGCCGGGTGCTCACCCTTTAGCAGTGTGTTTTCTGAAGGGGGTCCGTAGGCTGCGGCCTGTTATTAAACCCAGTATCCCTACCTGGGATCTTACTGTGGTGCTCGAGGCTCTCTGTGACCCCCCTTTTGAGCCCCTGGAGTCWKTGGATTTGAAGTTCCTTTYATATAAAGYTGTGTTGCTTCTGGCACTAACAACTGTTAAACGGGTCGGGGATCTCCATGCTCTGTCTGTGAATCCCTCCTGTATTCAGTTTTCACCTGATGGCTCCAAGGTGGTGCTGCATCCAAACTCAATGTATCTCCCTAAGGTGATACCTTCTAACTACAGCTCCATGTCTATTGAGCTTTCTAGTTTTTATCCTTCCCATTTTGCATCTGAGGAACAGAGGAGGTTACATTCTTTGTGTCCATACGTGCACTGCGCATTTACATTGACCGCACACAGGAGGTGAGGTCATGTGATCAGCTGTTTGTGTGTGTTGCTAACCCACTCAGGGGCAGGACTCTGTCCAGACAGAGACTCTCCCACTGGATTGTGGAGGCTATCTCTTTCGCTTACAGCAGCAGGGGTCTCCCAGTCCCATCTGGTGTGAGAGCTCACTCCACCAGGGGTGTAGCAGCGTCCTGGGCCCTATTTAAAGGGGTACCTGTGAGTGACATCTGTGCTGCGGCCAGCTGGTCTTCACCGCACACGTTTGTTCAGTTTTATCGCTCAGATGTGACAGCCCCTTCAGTGGCTCACTCTGTGCTCTCCGCTGGGTCTGACGTGCTGCACTAGCATGTTAATATGACCCAAGTTTGGTGCTGCTCTGCGGGGCATTTATATATGTCCCATACATGATGTGCTGTACCGAGTGAACTGACTGAAAGGGAACGTAATGTTATGCATATAACTACTGTTCCCTGAAGGAAAGGAACGAGGTACAACACATGGTGGCCCCGCTGCACAGCTGGTCTCGGTGAAGAGCAGTTACCGAACTAAGGAGTGACTGTGATGGCAACAGTATATGTGCAGGCGGAGCTTGACATCTGTCGTCATCACGTCACCTGCCTAAAGGCGTGATTAGAGGTGGCTTCAGCCAGGACACGCAGGAGCGTGGGTTCCCATACATGATGTGTTGAACCTCATTCCTTTCCTTCAGGGAACAGTAGTTATATGCATAACATTACGTTTTGATGGTCAACAAAATTGGTCAAATTAACCTCCGTCCGGATCTGGGTTCATTCCTCCTGCACCTAACTTGACAGTGACAATTTTTCTGACAATCAATCACACACAATACAATTTTGGACAAGTCTAGTGCACATCCATCACAGTCTTAAAGCCTTCAATGCAGCAGTAAGTCTGATACCCAGTCAGTTTCACTCTATTTCAGACCCTCATGCATGTGACCAAAACATCTCTCTGGGCCAGGCAAACACAGACACTAATGACTCTCCATTAGTAGAGGAGTGAGATTAATCTACACATGAATTTAGCAACATAAACACATCATTTCATGTAGTTTAAATCCACACTCGGGTTTTAAATTGGAAAAATTCACTGGACGGGAAGTGAAACTTCATTAACTTCAGAATAAAAGTTCATTTGTTCTGATTTTAAATGTGTTTTAGACGTCTTTGCATAATGAACACCATATTCAAGCTATCCTTTTTAAATGAGTAATTTAAACTCAAAAATGTTTATTAATGACAACTGTGTCATTGTGTTTTCTTTACTACCCTTTTTACATTTATTACAATGATAACACCTTGCTGATTTAACTTTGTTTTGTTTTTTGTTTGCTAGGTATTAATTTATTTATTTTATTTGTCTCTTTTAGGTGAAAGACCAAGAATTTCCATACCGAAAGAATCTGGCTCGTGTTCTGATAGAAGTGGAAGATATAAATGATCATGTACCGGTTTTTACAAGTGCCTTGTACGAAGGCTCAGTCTATGAGTCTGCTGCAGTAGGATCTGCTGTAGTTCAGGTTACTGCCATGGACAAAGACAAAGGCAAGAATGCAGAGCTACATTACTCCATTGAAGCAGGTAGGCATCATTAATAACTACTTACTCCAGCATATTTTAGATTTATATACCCTGCACTGATAATTTCCTGTCATTGTTTTTAACAGGGAACACGGGGAATGCTTTCACCATTGAGTCAGTTTTAGGTATTATTAGAATTGCACGTCACCTGGACTTGTCCAGCATAGGTCACTATGTTATTACTGTCAGAGCCACTGACGGCGGCACTCCTTCATTATCCACGACCTCAATTGTCCGTATTGCTGTGACTCTGTCTGACAATGCTGGCCCAAAGTTCCCCCAACCAGAGTACCAGACTGAGATAAAAGAGAATGTAATGGTTGGGACCTCAGTCACCACAGTCAGTGCCATCAGCCTGTCTACCCTCACTTATGAGATCAAGAAGGGCAACACAGACCAAGTTTTTCAAATAAATCAATACAGTGGAGTCATTACTACTCAAAGGCCTCTAGACTATGAGACCGTAGCATCTTATACCCTTACAGTCCAGGCTGCCAACATGGCTGGAATGGCCTCCAATGCCACCTTGCTAATCCAGATAGTGGATGAGAATGATAATCCACCAATGTTTCAGCAGGACCACTATCATGGCAGCATCAGTGAGGTAGCACCACTCAACAGTGTGGTCTTAAACACCGATAACCTGCCTCTAGTAATCAGAGCAACTGATGCTGACTCTAACCAAAACTCCCTGCTGGTCTACCAGATTGTTGAAGACACTGCCAAAATGTTCTTCACCGTGGACTCCGGAACTGGCTCCATTAGAACCATTGCTAATCTAGACCATGAGACATTTTCCACTTTCCACTTCCATGTTCATGTCAGAGACAACGGAAGGCCACAGTTAACAGCAGACAGTCCAACTGAGGTCACGATACAAGTGACAGACTCCAATGACTCACCCCCCTACTTCACCCAAAGCACCTATGAAACAGTACTGCTTTTGCCCACCTATGTTGGAGTGGAACTGTTGCACCTGTCTGCTGTGGACCCTGACAGTGATGTTCCTACAGAGCTCACATACTCCCTGACTGATGGGGTATTGCAGAACTTTGCCATAAAACCTTCCAGTGGAATTATTGTTGTAAAAAACAGCAGCTTCACCAAAGAGCTTTTTCGCTTTAGTGTCCGAGTTTCAGATGGAAAATTCTCCAGCGCTGCTTCGGTGACTGTACTTGTCAAAGAATCTTTGGACTCTGGTCTCAGTTTTACTCAAAGCATTTACTTTTCTTCCATTAAAGAAAATGTGTCCAACATAACCAAAGTGGCTGTGGTCAGTGTTGTGGGAAACCGCCTCAATGAACCTCTGAAGTATACTCTGCTGAATGCTGGGACACGTTTCAAAATCCGCCCAACATTTGGTGTTATCCAAACCACAGGAATACCCTTTGACCGTGAAGAACAAGAGTTTTATGAGCTAATTGTTGAGGCAAGAAGGGAGCATGACCATCTGCACGTGGCCAGAGTTATGGTAAAAGTTCAAGTTGAGGATATTAACGACAATGCACCTGTGTTTGTTGGACTTCCTTATTATGCAGCAGTTCAAGTAGAAGCTGAACCAGGATCACCCATTTTCAGCGTCACTGCAGTGGATGGTGACAAAGGCGTCAACGGAGAGGTGTCTTACTATCTGAAGGAGGACCATGGTCATTTTGAAATTAATCAGCAGACAGGTACTATCAGCCTGAAGAGATCGTTTGAGTCTGATTTATCCAACATGGATTATCAGCTGCTGATATATGCCAGAGATGGTGGGTACCATCCCCTCTCTTCTACTGTTGAGTTTCCCATCACTGTAGTCAACAAAGCCATGCCTGTCTTTGACAAATCCTTTTATTTAGTTTCTGTAAATGAGGACGTGGATGTGCACACACCCATTCTTAGCATCAATGCGACTAGTCCTGAAGGTCAAAACATAATCTATACCATTGTTGGTGGGGATCCATCTCTTCAGTTTGATATTGGGTTTGATACCGGCATCATAAGTGTAATCCACTCTTTGGATTATGAAACAACGTCATCTTACCACCTGACCATCAGAGCCACAGACTTTCTGACAGGAGCCCATGCTGAAGTTACTGTTGATGTGTTTGTTCAAGACATCAATGATAACCCACCTGTCTTCAACAAGATGTCCTACAGGGTGGTCCTGTCTGAAACGGCCATGATTGGAACTCCTGCAATTCAAGTTACTGCCACAGACAAAGACTCAGAGAAGAACAACGTAGTTCGTTATCAGATATTCTCCGATGTACATAACAGCACAGATTACTTCCACATTGACAGTAGCAGTGGATTGATTCTGACAGCACGTATGCTGGACCATGAAGTAGTCCAGGAGTACATCTTTGTTGTCAGGGCCACTGATAATGGTTTCCCATCACTCAGCAGTGAAGTCTCAGTGACTGTTGTGTTAAATGACATGAATGACAATCCTCCAGTTTTTAACCAGCTACTCTATGAGGCATATGTCAGCGAGTTAGCACCAAAAGGACACTTTGTTACCTGTGTTCAGGCCTCTGATGCTGATAGGTCTGACTCTGACAAACTGGAGTACAGCATTTTATCAGGAAATGAAAGGATGGATTTTGTGATGGAAAGAAATACAGGAATCATCACACTGTCCAGTCACCGCAAGCAAAGGATGGAGCCTGCCTACAACCTAAACGTGTCGGTATCTGACGGAGTGTTCACCAGCACTGCACAGGTGCACGTCAAAGTGCTGGGAGCCAACCTGCACAAACCTGTGTTTGAACAGAATGCATACGAGGCCGAGTTAAAAGAGAACGCTCCTGCAGGAACCAAAGTGATTCAGGTCAGTGCATTCAGGGTTCACAGAGGTATTTATTATCTTCTGACAAAAGGTTGAAGCCAGGTATGTGTGTTTGTGTACAGTATGTGTGTGCTTGTCTTTTGTCCAAATGCTCAGTAAATAATGACTGGGTGTAAATGTACAAGTGATTAACTTTTAAGCAACTTTAAAATACGTTAAAAACTAGAAGCACTTGGAGAGTGCAAACCTCCGCCAAGGCCAATTTCCCCCATCCTGTAATAGAGTAAATGCACAAAAGGAGAGATGGAAACACATTTGCCGAATAAGTTCTGACGTAGCGAACATTTAAGCAGGCAGTATGCATGGGATTTCTTCCCGGTGGAGTCCAACACGAAAAAAAAGTCAGACTCGTCACCCGACATTATTCATCCACAAACTGGTCCTGGATTAAGCTTCGGCTCAGCTGCAACAGGACCTTGCCCCCGCTGTCGGTGTCTTCTGTTATTCCCGTAACGTGAAGAGAATCTCATTTCTTTCTCTACGTCTCCAGACAGCATATGACATCACCAAAACTAGTTGATAACAGAATAATCACAACTTTCCTGATAGTAGACATCCTCAGAGGTGTAGTCCCAGTGAGTTTGTGACTTCACTTCCTGTTTCCTGCAGACATGCATCTGATGTAATGACACTTTGCGTAGCCTGGCTGATTCACTTGAATTGAAAGAAAAATTCCTGTATCCGCTTCGTGATCCGGAACATCACCAAAATTTATTGGTATGTTCCTTTGGCCGAAATCTACATGTGATAAAAATGTCATGACAATCCGTCCACAAGTTTTTGAGTAATTTTGTCCACAGACAGACAGACAGACAGACATACACGACCAAAACCATTACCTCCTCCCTTGGCGGAAGTGACAATAAAACTTAGTTTTATAACCGTTGGAACAAACTCTGGTGCTGTCATACCAGAGAGTAATGCCCTAATCCCATACAGTATTTTTCTAAAATGTTGATAACTGATGGAGTCAACATGAGTCATGGTTTCAAGGATAAATAACTAAAATGGCTCGTCTTTTCTCAACATGCAAACAGTGATTAAATGTAATTATTCTTGCCAAGTGTTCAGTTATTCACAAACACACTGTTTTTATTCCAGGTGAAGGCAACAGATGCAGACCCAGGAGAGTTTGGTCTTGTCACTTATTCCTTCGTTAACGATGTGGGCAATGACCAGTTCAACATCGATAACAAGGGTCAGATCAGCACAGCAGAGAAGCTGGACCGTGAGGATCCATCCAATAAGGACATTGTTCTCACTGTAGCAGCTCAGGATTCAGGTGGACGTGTCTCTTTTTGCACAGTACATCTTACTATCGTGGATGAAAATGATAATGCACCACGCTTTAGTGCCTCAGAGTACCGAGCCTCACTCAAATACGATGTCACCCAAGGCTTTTTGATAACACAAATTCAGGCTCAGGATCCTGACTATGGCACTAATGCCAAAGTAACGTTTTCACTGTATAGTGAGGCTCATGTCCCTGTAGCAGACATTCTGGAAATAGACCCAGACAGTGGTTGGATGGTGACTAAAGGCAGCTTCAGTCACTTGAGGAACTCTGTGTTATCCTTTTTTGTGAAGGCTGTTGATGGAGGGAATCCAGTTAGACACTCTCTAGTGCCTGTTTACATTCACGTCCTGTCTCCTGATGCTTTCATTCCTTTCTTTAGTCAGCATTATTACATCTTCAGCATACCAGAGAACACACCTATAGGTTCAGTCATAGGGACCGTTCACCTCAACGTTCCTCCTGAACATACGTCAGTCCCTGTGACCTTTGCCTCTGTTAATGGAGAAACGGGTGAAAACAACCAGGATGGTGTTTTAGTTGTGGAAAAGGATACAGGAGTGATCAAACTGGACAAACCCTTGGACCATGAGGTCATCAAAGGATTTTATTTTAAAATCATTGCCACTGCACAACAGACAAAGCTGAACTCTGTGTCTTCTGTGGATGTTGAGGTCAAAATTTTGGACCTTAATGACAATAAACCAGCTTTTGAGGCCAACTCCTACGCTACTACGGTTATGGAAGGAATGACCGTTGGAACTAAAATCATCCAAATCAAAGCTCAGGACCCAGACTCAGGGGCCAATGGCCAAGTCACCTACAGTCTTGGCTCATCAATCCAAGCAGAGGAGGGTTCAGAAACGTTGGCTCGTACCTTCAGCATAGACAGTAACACTGGCTGGATCTTTACACGCAAAGAATTAGACCACGAGACCAACCCAAGCTACATGTTCACAGTTGTGGCTTCAGATCTTGGAGAGACCCTGTCCCTGTCCAGTACCACCACAGTGACGGTGGCTGTGTCAGACATCAACGACCACCCGCCCAGGTTCATGGAGAGCTACTACTTCAGTTCAGTTCAGGAGAGCAGCCCCCCCGGTGAGGTGGTAGCCATGCTGAACACCAGGGATGACGACAACTCTGCTGTCAATCGACATGTCAGTTACCTCATCACAGGTGAGTAGGGCTGTGAATACATACCTGTGTGTTTTGTAGCCAAGTCATCCTGCTAACACACTGATCCATCAGGCTGTAAAGACCATTTATTAGAGACTCTTCTAGATATTTCCATCCCTCCACTGATGTCCACCTGCCTTCCTTTTCTTCAGCCTCTTCAAAGCTTTCTGAACTGAAGCTCACTGATCTTTCCCATTTCCTGCTCTATTCATCTTTCCCTGATATCCTCTTCATCAGCTCCTCAAAGTTCTTCTCTCTCCTCACCTGTTAGAACATTATCACTTCTGTCTTTAACAAGTCTATCCTGCTGCTCGTCCTTTCAGCCTGATGTCTGTCTCACCAGTCCACACAAGTCCTTCTGTCCTTCCTGAGTGCCCAGCCTCTTGTACAACACATCGCAGGACAAATTCCCAGGGTTTTGATGGCTATTTAATAAAACATTGCACATCTTTTTGTGTCTGATTGAACCTGTGTGACTGTGTGTTATCCAGGTGGGAATCATCATGGTGTGTTTGCACTCGGCCTGGTTCAGGGAGAATGGAAGATGTACGTGAAGGGACCACTGGATCGGGAAGAGCGCAATCTCTACATCATCAATGTCACTGCGACTGATGGACTTTTTGTTTCCCAGACGACTGTGGAGGTGACAGTTCTTGACGTCAATGACAACAACCCCATCTGTGACCAGGTGACTTTAAAACGTGTCCTATTTCACATGAGATGCAACAATAGTTGGTCTGATGCTGTTTAATGAGCGTTGAATGTCAGTAGCTGCGTTTCCATTGCAAACGTGCGCAAAACTTTGTCGATATTCTGTTAATGTCGAAAAACACAGTTTCGCAACTGCGATGTTTCCATTAAGTAAGAAATGCTATTAAAGTAACGTGTGAATACATTTGTTCTCACGATAAGTCATTACAAACATGGCAGGGATGGATGTAAACACGTTAGCATATTGCTACCGCGACACTAGCGCTCATCATCAGACGTCAGCGTCTTTTATCGAGGCTTTCCAGCAACAAGTCCCTACTTGGGAGTGGCTACGTGTGCTGTGTTTTTGGGAAATTGTAGTCGGTGAGTTTACTATTTCATACTACTTCTGTGATATTACTACTATTTCTACTCCCTGTTAACTTTTTCGTCATCGTCTTTTTCGCCAGTAGAAACAGCCCGTTGTTGATCACGTGACTCCCGTGATGTGAAAAAAGTGTTTCCATTGCAGTTTTGTGAAAAACACCAATTTCGATACGGCCAAAATACCACCTCATCCTAGCGCAAAAACATTTTGTCGAAAAATGTAATTTTTTCGGAATTAAAGTGTTTCCATTGAGCAAATTTATTTTCGAAATTCTAATTTGCGCATTTTCATGGTCAATGGAAATGCAGCTAGTTTGTCCTCATGATCTTTGAATTGTTTGGAGTTCATGTGTGTTTGATATTTGTTTACAGGCGGTTTACTCTGCCAGTATTCCAGAGGACCTCCCGGTCCACAGCATGGTGCTGAGAGTTGGAGCCACAGATGCAGATGTAGGAAACAGTGCTCGGATTCATTACTCCCTGCATGGTTCTGGATCCCAGGACTTCAACATGGATCCGGACACCGGTAAGGATAGAGGGCAGCTTTGGAAATATACCTTTATATGTTTTATTCTAAACTCTGTGGTCTCCGTGGCTTCCCCTGACTTTTTATTGTGTTTTTGATTCCTGCTCAGGTGAAATCAAGTCATCAGTAACTCTGGACCATGAGACCACACCTCACTACAGGTTAATTACTCAGGCAGCTGATGGTGGAGGCCGGTGGTGCAGCGCTGAGCTTCATCTGACAGTGACCGATGTGAACGACAACCCCCCCACCTTCACCATGTCACAGTATACTGCCAGTGTGTATGAAGACACCGCCATCAAGGCTCTGCTCACTCGTATACAGGCCATAGATCCTGATGAAGGTGATGAAACTCCTGCTGATTATAGGATCACATCACAAATGTTGTCGTTTATTTAGGATGGAAAAATAAACCCTGTACATCACGGTGAAAAGTTTAATAATACTCAGGTCTAATGGAGAAAAATAAGGTGATGTGGAGTTTTAAGCCACGCCCACCGCCTTGCCTACAATCACTGTCACATGGCGTTTCTTTAAATCATGATATAATGAATTATATATTACTAATTATTAATGAACATTTTATTATTATTATTATTATCTGAGGTTGGCTTTGTTTGACATGATAAAATTATAAAGGCTGTGTGGTCATAAAACACATGGGTCAAAGGGAAGACAGGAAGGGTTTTCTCGTTTTCTTTGTTTTATTTGTATGATGAGCTACAGAAAGATTTATGTCATGAATAAAAAAGTAAATCAAGGCAAAAATAAATGTCTACATTTTGATCTTCAGACTTTCTGTAAAAAGATTGCTCATGGTCTAATGGTCTGATGGTCTAAAGCAGTGGTGTCCAAAGTCAGTCTTCCAGGGCCAGTTTCCTGCATGTTTTAGGAGCTGCCCTGGTTCAACACAGCTGAACCTAATGAGGGCTTAATTAGCAGGACTCCTCTGCAAAGGCCTACTAATTAGGCACTCCTTAGGTTCAGCTGTGTTGAACCAGGGCAGGCCTAAAACATGCAGGACACCTGCCCTGGAGGACTGATGTTGGACACCAATGGTCTAAAGGTATGAAGACAGAAGTTAAGGGTCTGACATGCAGTAAGACCTAACAAGGATCTGACTCTTCTTATCTGACCTCTGCAGCAGGTCCAGGTCGGACGGTGGTCTACTCCCTGGCTGATTCTGCAGGAGGACTCTTCTCCATCGATCAGGTCTCAGGCATCGTCGTCCTGGAGCACACTCTGGATCGTGAAGTCCAGCCAACCCATCAGATCACTGTGTGTGCGTCAGATCAGGGCTCACCTCAGCCTCTCTCCTCACTGGTCAACGTCACGATCACCGTGTTAGACATCAACGACAACCCTCCTGTGTTCGAGCGCCGGGATCAGCTGGCAACGGTACCAGAGGATGTGCGCGTCGGCACCGAGGTGGTGAGAGTTTACGCTGCCAGCAAAGACATCGGTACCAACGCAGAGATCACGTACAGCATCCGATCAGGCAACGAGCACAGGAAGTTCCACATTCACCCTCTGACTGGTGAGAGACTCTTCAGTCTTACAGCTGGTTTACATGACCAGGACCAGGACCAGGACACTTCCTGCCTCTCATGATTGTTGCTGTTTGTAGTGTCTTTAACTGTGAAAGCATCTTTGTTTAGTGTACAAAGTCCAAGACAAGTTTCCCCTTGTGGACAATATCTATCATCTGTCCATCCATCCATCCATCCATCCATCCATCCATCCATCCATCCATCCATCCATCCATCCATCCATCCATCATCTATCCATCCATCCATCTATCCATCCATCCATCCATCCATCCATCATCTATCCATCCATCATCCATCCATCATCCATCCATCCATCCAACCATCCATCCATCATCTATCCATCCATCATCCATCCATCCATCATCTATCCATCCATCATCTATCCATCCATCATCCATCCATCATCCATCCATTCATCCATCCATCCATCGTCTATCCATCCATCATCTATCCATCCATCATCCATCCATCATCCATCCATCCATCGTCCATCCATCATCCATCCATCATCCATCATCTATCCATCCATCCATCATCCATCCATCCATCCGTCAATCCATCCATCCGTCATCCATCCATCCATCCTCCATCATCCATCCATCCATCCGTCAATCCATCCATCC
>NW_013953292.1:40219-56868 GCF_001266775.1 Austrofundulus limnaeus
GAGCAATGGGCCCACTTATGAGGCCCCCGCTCACCTGGGTTGTACCCATCCCCAATTACCAATACCAAATCCATCCATCCATCATCCATCCATCCATCCTCCATCATCCATCCATCCATCCGTCAATCCATCCATCCGTCATCCATCCATCCATCCATCCGTCAATCCATCCATCCATCCATTCCTTAATTCATCCATCCATCCATCCATCCATCCATCATCCATCCATGCATCTGTCAATCCATCCATCCATCCATCCATCCTCCATCATCCATCCATCCATCCGTCAATCCATCCATCCGTCCATCTGTCAATCCATCCATCCAACCATCCATCCATCCATCCGTCCATAATCCATCCATCATCCATCCTTCCACCCATACATCCATCCATCCATGATCCATCTGTCAATCCATCCACTCATCGATCCATCGTCCACTCATCCATCCACTCATCCATCCATAGTCCACTCATCCATCCATAGACCACTCATCCATCCATCCAACCATCTATCCATCCACCCAGCCACTCATGCATCCATCTGTCAATCCATCCACTCATTCCTTCCATCCATCCATCCATCCATCCATCCATCTATCCATCCATCTATCATCCGTCCAACCATCCATCATCCATCCATCTATCATCCATCCAATGTCCATCCATCCAACCATCCATCCATCCATCCATCCATCCAACCATCCATCCATCCATCCATCCATCCATCCATCCATCCATCCATCATCCATCCAACCATCCATCCATCTATCCATCCACTCATCCATCCATCATCCAATCATCCATCCACTCGTCCGTCCATCCATCCATCCATCCATCCATCCATCCATCCATCCATCCATCTACTCACTCTTACTCAGAACTGAACTGGTTATAATGAGTTTACTGTATCATTGTGTCAGATATGTGTTTTTTGTAAAGCTCCAGTTGTTACAAACTCTTCCTCAGGAGCCATTTTAGTGGCCCAGCCTCTGGACTATGAGACCTGCAGGGACTACTTCCTGACAGTAGAGGCTCGTGATGGAGGCACGCCCACTCTGAGCGCCGTCACCACCGTCAACATCAACCTGACAGACGTCAACGACAACACACCCGTGTTCAGCCACGACCTGTACTCTGCAGTGCTGTCAGAAGATGCTGCTGTTGGACAGTTTGTTGCCAAGGTCAACTCAAAACAGTCTTCATCCTGTTTTTGTTAGAATTCTTCAAACAATTATTCATTATTTCAAGTGATAATGTAATGGTTTGGAAGGTTGAACCCTGGGTGCAGGACTGAATGATTAATGGGCCAAAAAGGTACAAAAAAGGCTTTATTTAACAAGAACAAAAGGCTGACGTGGCATCAAAAGTACTTACAAAAATATCTGGGACATGAACGGGTAACAAGGACATGACTGCTGGGACGATTCAAACAAACAAAGCTCTGACAGACTGAGGACAGAGAACAGAACATAAAGGGGAACTAACGAGCTACAACAAGAAACACCTGGGAGAGAATGATGAGGAGCAGGTGAGAGTGGGCGGGGCTGGAGCAGAGACAGGCAGGAGGAAGATAAATGTGTTTCTGTTCATCTGAGCTTGTATGAGAGAGGGTTAAACTAGTGCAGGTGTACAGTATAATGTATTTGAGCCAGCATGAAGCAGGTGACATTAGAGCAGAGTGGGTCGTTTTTCTTTCTCTTCTGTAAAAGAAGCAGCCTGACAGGTCTGATGCTGTTTCACTTCCTGTCACCTCCTCAGGACAGTTAGCAGCCATCACCAGATCCAGTAAATTCTTACTGATTGTTCCTCTTACAGCCTACAGGACCATGCAGTCCTACCTGGCTGTAACTGAGCTCTTCTGTGCTCCAGGATCACATATTATTTGCTTCACAGGAAAACAGACAACACAAGCAGCTCAGAGGAGATTTAATAATTACAAAAGGAGTACAAAAGAATAGTGCAATAAAACACAAACTGCACGCAGCTGAGAGGCAGCATGTAGGACTGCAGCTGGACACAGCTGGGGCTGGACAGGATGGAGGACAGCTGTGGACAGGACTAATGAGGTTAGGTGACTGAATCAACTGAAGGTTATTTGAGCAGATTTTACCCACAGGTCTGTAATTTTGAGCTGATTAAAGTTGAACTCTACAGTTTTTATCTAAAAACATCTACAGATTCTGTTTTTCAGTAAAGATTTTCCTAAAGGGTAAAGGTCTGATAACCAGTCCATGGCCCAGGACCCAAGAGTCAGAGCCACAGGGCCAAAGGTCTGAACCTCTTCCAGAACACCTGAAAGACCAGGTCTTCTGAACTGCTTCATGCTGCAGAAACACCAACAACAGTCAGAAACCTGACCCTGTCCTTCATTAAGGGGAATTTCAGCATGAAGGCACCTCAGCCGGCAGTGGTGGGCAGCACTGATCCAGAAATTAGCTCCGCAATTTCTAAAGCGCTTATGAAAATATTTAGGTCCACAACTTCAAAAGCATAGAAATAGTAGCAGAAGCTAATTTTATAGTGCAAGTTAATTTCACACTTACTAGCTGGCAACAACTCATGTACAACATATGTACAACACTGCCAATTAGCGGTGTATGAACCCTTTTACAGATTAATCCTACAACTACCGATTGCTGGGGATGTGATTTCCTGAAACAGTTTAGCTCCTGGTGTAACAATTAAAAAGTTGTTGAGGATTGCTAGTTCGGCTGATTCTTTGTCTTTTTCTTTTGTTTGTTGTAGATTTTTCATTAAAGAAGCATCAATAAAGTCATTATAAAACTGTTTATTGGAAAACTGAAGCGATGCATTCTGGGTACATGACGGATTTGATTTGTGATGGGAAATGAAAGCACGGAGTACAGGAAACTATCTTCCCTTCAAAATAAGAGCWTGGATTTTAAAGTTTTCCATGTAGTTGCTCCAGTTGACCACTAGATGTCAGTCTTCATCAGCATAACATCTTTGAATCATTTCTGAGTCTGTAACCTCGATGGCCGATTGCTTCGACCAATTATGTCAAGTATTGAGCTCCAGTGTTTAAACTTTATTATCATTTTTTTTAAAAGGAGCTCCGATTGTAAAGTAAAATAGATCCATACATACAAAATTTTAGTATGGATTACAAACGTTAACTGTTTTTGCTGGTACAGGGAGCTCTAAACATTGCCTTCCAACTACATAAGCAGACACAAAGCATTGTGGGAAATCAGAACTGTGACCCAAAGCAACAGTCAGCAAGGATGTATACCTTCACAATAAGTGTGTTTATCTGGGAGGGGTGCTGTTGGACAGATCATGTGTTGTGATTCATTGACAGTCATACCTTCTGCTGTTCAAGATAATGATGACTGGTAGATAATTAGTTATTAGCGGTACTGCAGTTTAATTTTAGAAAGCACATATCTGCTTATGAATTATAAAAATTAGTAAGACCACTAAAGCACAATCGAAATATTTAGGTCCGCAATTAGCGGATTTGCACTTTAGCGGACTGGTGCCCACCACTGTCAGCCGGGGGACTCAGAGGGTCCCCACATCCTTTGTCACTAGGAAACTCACACACATCACAGAATCAGACTGCTGTTTAAAGTCTCTGTAACTACAACTGTTTCAGCTCACTTGTGGTTTGAAGAGTGATGATTTAAAATAGAAAAGTCTCTGTATGACATACGTTAAATAGATGTTTATCTTGTAAAATGTTTATGTTCGTTTGTAAAACGTGAGGACTGTAAACCATCAGAAGTCATTATAAACTAGAGTTTACTCAGCATGTCTGTCTCTGTGCCTGCAGCTGGTAGCAGAAGATGCTGACAGCAATCTGAACGGAGCCATCCTCTACGCCATTGTCAGTGGAGACCAGAACAACCAGTTTTTTATTGACCCAATAAGTGGAGTCATCAAGGTCAACAAGCCACTGGACCGTGAGACAGTAAGGATACTCACACTCAGATACACTTCTACTGCTTTGAATCTACAGCGTGGTTCTGTGACATTAACATACTATGACTGGACTGGTTTTCCTTTTAGTGTTCTTCCCCAGATCAGAGAAATTCCTTGGCGGAGTTTTTGTAAAAGATCAGTTAACAAATTTACATGGAAACATCAACTTTTGCACAGAAATATAAATATATCAAAAAGTTCTTCAAAAAAGTTAGTCAGAAAGTTGATTTTGGGGTTAGTTACACTTCAAATATAAGAACTATATCAGTAGAAACACGATTTCACAGGCTTTAATTTTAAATTGCTTTTATCCCCTCCCACATCTGCTTTCCTGATTGTCAGCTAGCTCCACCTTCCGTCCTCGTCATAAAACATAGCGGTCATTAACCAGCATGCAATGGACCGTGATTTAGTTTCTATTTTATCAAATTTTATCTCTAAAAGAGATATACAGCAGGTGAAATAAGTATTGAACACGTCAACATTTTTCTCAGTAAATATTTCACTAGAGGTGCTAATGACATGAAATTTTCACCAGATGTCGGTAACAACCCAAGTGATCCATACATACAAAGAAATCAAACCATAAATGTCCAGAAATGAAGTTATTTGTAATAATGTGGAATGGCACAGAATTTCTGCTGTCAGTGAAACAACATGGAAGCTGGCTGATGTAAGGAAATAACTGGACTCAGTTCTTTCTCAGTCAGTATGTACCCTTTTCTGTGAGCTTGCATTTTAGACAGATACTTTTTACAGACAGGGATGGAGGTACCATGGGTTCACTGGTAGCCAGCATTGTAGCCAGTTCAGACATGTAAAAATATAAACATGGGCTGATGAAACCAGCATCTCAATGGGCTGCCACTGTTGGCAGCAAACTGTGAACAGAGCTTCCAGATTATTAAAAAACTTACTCATCTCAAAATAATATCTTGTTTTTCTGAGTAAAAGCTGATGGTCGTTGGTCATATGATGGGTTTCTAGTGTTTATTGAAATAATGTGTTTATTGAAAAGCCAAGCATTTACTGAGTCTAAAAGGGCTTCATTGTGGTTTGTTCATTGGGTTGGAGGTGAGTCACAAACTCTACAAATCATATAAACCTGATCTCACGTGAAGCTAATATAACACTTAGAAATGTTGTATTGTTCAGTAGCCTGAGCAGGAGACACCTTCCACTGGGAATAAAAGTGACTATGAAGCATGAGGTAATCTGTCTAAACACTGATACTGGTAGAAGACCTGAGGTCAAGGAGCTAGAATATGAGTTCTTACTAAAGCAAATCCTATAAATGTGTCAAGTGACCCACATGACAATAAAAAACATTTTCTCCACTGAGTAATCCTGTAGTTAATGTCATGTGATCTCTGTTATAAGACCCTAACCCTCAGGGTGTTGTTGTTGTGGTTCCAGTTTGACCATAGAAGCACTGCAGCAACAAAAACACACAGACGCAGTGAAGGAAGTGTTGGAAGGTCATGTGACTGTATCAGAATAATTACAGTATCACATCAGATGGAGAACAGGTGCAGCACAGTGGCTCAGTTGGTAGACCCCACCCCTCGCACAGTGACTGCTGGATATGAGCACCAGTGACCCTGAAAGGAAGAAGCTGGTAAAAGATAATAACAGAGTGGGCACCATGGACACACTGCTGGTCTCAGATGGTGTGGTGGTGGGGGACCTCAAACCTGGACTCAAGCAGTGATTCAGTGCAGAACAGTCAGCTGTTGGACCTGGACCTGGCAGACTCTGTTGTAATCTCCGTTGTTAGT
This sequence comes from Austrofundulus limnaeus, assembly GCF_001266775.1. Taxonomy (NCBI): domain Eukaryota; kingdom Metazoa; phylum Chordata; class Actinopteri; order Cyprinodontiformes; family Rivulidae; genus Austrofundulus; species Austrofundulus limnaeus. The sequence goes on from NW_013953292.1 coordinate 45,943, forward strand.
CTGCCTTCAGGCCTCGCTTGAAAAACATATCCAGTATCTCAGTGGGATTAATCAGTGGGCCAAATCAGGAATTGTGCACTTTTGTTGCACCCCCTTGTAACTTTAGTTTGAAAAAATTCCAGATCCATCCAGTGGATAGAAATGTGGTCATCAACCACATCTCAGCCACGACCCTCTGGACTGGATGTTTGAGTAGCAGCATTCAGGAACAGATGCCAAATACATGCCTGGTAATTTACACATGCTTTCTGGTACCTCAGTGCATCTTTGGTGGGCGGCAGATGACAAGTTTGTACCTGACAAGATCTGTGTCTTCACCCTTGTACTTGCACAAAGAGCAGACACACACTTTTAGCTGTTCATCATGACATTGCACAGATCAGACTCCACCAGCTGAAATGCCTGTTTCTTGCTTTTTCCCACAAAAGAGCTTGTGCTAGCACACCTGTCAAGGCGTGCAGTCCTGATAAAGCTTTGCTCAAATCTTCCCCATGTGATTGTCCAGTAGGACTTACATTTCAATATATCTCAGTTGCTGCTTTGTACCTGAAGAGATGAAGGTCTGAGCACCTGTTTGGCTGCTGAAAGTACAGGCTAGCACTGTGACATCTGTATCTGAGGACTTTATTACAATTCAAAGAGGTTAAAGGCCCAGAGTGGGGCAGTGATGGTGGAGGCAGGTGCAGGTGCTTCACCTCTCCCACCCTCATTTTGATATAACAGTCAGGGGATTCAAACTAACAACTTCTCAATCACAGGCCTGTCTCTCTAACCCCTGCACCCCCACTTCCACAATGCAGTAGAAAGAAACAGAAAACAATGAATAGCCCATAATTTCTCATGAATTACTAATTATTCTGCACTTTAAATGGAAAAAATATGGCATAATTTCATAGAAACATAATAATTCCTTTAGGTAAATAAAAAATACAAGTGTTTACTGATTTATTTATGTTCATACACACTTTATCTAGGTTATATTTGGGACATTGGATATTCACCAGACCCACTTTGTAACAAATCTGATGTAAAGTAGGGTTGCAACAATACATGGACGCGTATCGAACAGAGCTTTAGGTTCAATACACACTTGTATGGAACAATACAGATTTTTAAATTTTACTTTATCAGCTTGTCTTCTGAAGATGTTCTGTGTTGAAGGATCAGTGGATCTGTGTTCGACTACTCCACCTAGGCTGCATTTTTGATCACAGATCCACTGAGAAACTTGCTGTTTCAGCAACATTTAATTTAAAAACTGTACTTTTGAGGTTAAACAAATGTTCATAATTAATTTAAATAAATTACAAGTTGCAATGGGCATGGAAATTTCTCTTTTTTGTATCGAAAAAATATCGAACTGTGAGACTAAAGTATCGAACCGAACCGAATCGTGAATTTTCTGTATCGTTGCACCCCTAATGTAAAAGCCCTAAAATCGTCTTTTTGACTGACCCCTTGTTTACAAAAGGCTGTTGTCAGAATTACCTTCCAGGTTGTGCCAATGACAGCAAGTGAAAATGTTGTATTATATGACCTGGGAACATGCTGGAACCATCAAACTAAAGTTACAAGGAAGGTGCAGCCAACTCCTAAACTAAAGCCTTTTTTTTGGCCCACAGACAATATTTATCTAGTTAAATAAAGGGAAATAAAATTATTATTATTATTTTGTTTGTAAAATCTCTCATTGTTTGGACTTTTTCAGGTTTCCAGTTACTCTCTGGCCATCAGAGCTTTGGATACTGGAACTCCACCAATGTCCTCCACCACAATGGTCAACATTGAAATCTCTGACATCAATGACAACGCCCCCACCTTCGCCCCCACCAACCTCACTGCTGTCATACAGGTAAACAGAAGACGTCAGGTCAAATCAGTTCAGTGCTCATCACACATACAAGTCATTTTTATAGAAGAAAAAACATGGACACAGTTAAAGGCTGGAGTGAAACACTACATTTATTTTTAATGTCTGAACACAAAGATGTACCTCCCCACCCCCAATAATGAGAGGACAGACTGCAGAGCTTTGATGAAATAATCTATAGGTGTACAAACAGATGTAGACTCAGATAAATTATGGAGAAAATCTAAGAAATAAGGAATCCCGACAGAGACAATGACAAATATAGTTTTTATGTTATGACAGAGGCAAAGTCTCAGTTTTACTGCCTTAGATAAAATCTCTGCCTCTGCTGGTTCTTTGTCTAACAGTCCTAATATACCCCCACATCCTACTCTCCCCTCAGGAAAACAAGCCGATCGGCACCACCATCCTGCAGCTGTCGGTCCTGGATCAGGACTCGTCTCGTAATGGACCCCCCTTTCACTTCAGCATCCTGTCTGGAAACGAGGGGAGGGAGTTCGTGCTGGAGAGAGAGGGGACGCTTGTGGCCAGTCACGTCTTTAGGAGGGACATAGCTACTGAATATGCTCTTCATATACAGGTGAGTGACAGAACAGAACCAGAGCAAACTCTTCCAGCTCCTCATGGAGCACTCCAACGCGTTCCCAGGTCAGTCGAGAGACATAAGCTGCGTTTCCATTGACCATGAAAATGCGCAAATTAGAATTTCGAAAATAAATTTGCTCAATGGAAACACGTCAATTTCGAAAAAAATTTCGTTTTTCGACAAAATGTTTTTGCGCTAGGATGAGGTGGTATTTCGGCCGTATCGAAATTGGTGTTTTTAACAAAACTGCAATGGAAACACTTTTTGACATGGTCAACATGATCAACATGATCAATGACCGGCTGTTTCTACTGGCGAAAAAGACGATGACGAAGAAGATAACAGGAAGTAGAAAGAGTAGTAATATCACAGAAGTAGTATAAAATAGTAAACTCACGGACTACAATGTCCCAAAAACACAGCGCACATAGCCGCTCCCAAGTAGGGACTTGTCTCTGGAAAGCCTCGATAAAAGACGCCGACGTCTCCTCTGATGATGAGCGCTAGTGTCGYGGTAGCAAYATGCTATGTGTTTACATCCATTGCCGTCATGTTTGTAATGACTTATCGCGAGAACAAATGTATTCACACGTAACTTTAAAAGCATTTCTTACTTAATGGAAACACCGCAGTTGCGAAACAGTGTTTTTTCGACATTAACAAAATATCTACAAAGTTTTGCGCACATTTGCAATGGAAACACAGCTATAGTCTCTCCAGCGTGTCCTGGGTCTTCCTCAGGGTCTCTTCCCAGTCAGACATGCCTGAAGCACCTCCCTAGGGAGGCGTTCAGGAGGCATCCTTATGGTGAGTGGGGATGGATAAAGAATCCATAGGAGCGGGGGCCTCGTAAGTGGGCCCATTGCTCTCCAAGGAGGGATCATTACCAGATGAACCATCTCAACTGGCTCTTCTGCATGTGGAGGAGCAGTGGCTCTACTCTAAGTCTCCCCTGGAGAACTGAACTTCTTACCCTATCTCTAAGGAAGAGTTCAGCTACCCTGCAGAGAAAACACATTTCAACCTCCTGTATCTAAGATCTCGTTATTTTCGTCACTTCCCAACGTTTGTGACCATAGGTGAGAGTAGGAACGTAGACTGATCGGTAAACAGAGAGTTTTGCCTTACAGCTCAGCTCCCTCTTCACCACAACAGACTGGTACAGAGTCCGCAAAACTGCAGAAGCTGCACTGATCCATCTATCAATCTCATGCTCCATTCTTCCTTCACTGTGAACAAAACCTCGAGATACTTGAACTCCTCACTTGAGGCAGAACCTGACCCCTAACCCAGAGGGAGAAATCCACCTTTTTCTGACTGAGGACCATGGACTCAGATTTGGAGGTGCTGATCCTCATCCCAACCACTTCACACTCAGCTGTGAACTACTCCAGTGAGAGCTGAAGATCACGGTGCAATGAATGATGCCAACATGACCACATCATCTGCAAACAGCAGAGATGAAATCCTGAGGCCACTGAACCAGACTCCCTTCTTCAAGTCCACAAAACACATGTAGACTGGATGGACAAACTCCCATGACCCCTCGAAAACTCTAGTGAGGGTAAAGAGTTGGTTCATTGTTCCACGGGCAGGACGGAGTCTGCATTTTTTGGCGGCTGTGGGGGAGTGGTTAGGGGAGTTGTCCTGTAACCAGACGGTTGCCAGTTTGATCCCCTGTTCCAGCCATCTCAGTCGTTGTGTCCTTGGGCAAGACACTTCACCCACCTTGCCTACTGTTGGTGGTCAGAGGGTCCGGTGACTTAGGTGCCAAGCAGCCCCACGTCTGTCTGTGTGCCCCAGGGCAGCTGTGGCTACAGTGTAGCTTACCACCATCAGTGTGTGAATAACTGTAGTGTAAAGTGCTTTGGGGTCCCTGTGGGGCTTGATAAAGCATTATATAAGTTCAGTCCATTTACCATTGTTCCTTCAGAATTTGAGGTTCAACCATTAATCGGACTCTCTTCTCCAATACCCCTGAAAACACCTTACCAGGGAGGCTAAGCAGAGTGATGCCCCTATAATTGGAACTCCGTCACTGAGCACAGTGTTGGTCAATGGCTGCTTCCCTCACCTCAGTCGTAGGATAGTTTGCCAGAATCTCCTCAGAGCTGATCAAGAGTCCTATCGGCCAACAAGGCTTGATAAGATTCCTTCTTCTGCTCGACGGTCTCCCTTACCCAGGGAGTCCACCACCGAGGTCAAGGATGGCCACCTCGAGAAGCACAGACAACCTTGGGGCCACAGCTCAAGGCAGCTGCCTCAACAAATAAGGCGCGAAACATGACCCACTCATGCTCAATGTCCCCCACCTCAGCTGGGATATAGTTTAGGTGTTAGAGATTTGAGTTGATGATCTTTGTGTTCGGTTCTTCTGCCAGGCGTTCCCAGCAAACCCTCACTCCATGTTTGGGTCTATCGGTACTGTCTGGCTTCTAATCCTGTGTGTAATTTATTCTCACCTGTGTATGATGTATTTGTTTGATCTCTATCTGTCCTGTCCAGGTGTCAGACTCTGGGAAGCCTCCTCTGTCCTCCTCCTCTGTTTTGACAGTCAGAGTGATCGAGGAGAGCCTCCATCGACCCGTTGCCCTGCCCCTGGAGATTCATATAGTCACCATGGAGGATGAGTTTCCTGGTGGTGTGATTGGTCAGCTGCACGCCACTGATGCTGACCCTTACGATGCTCTTACATTTGGACATGCCCCTCCAGCCCATCGCAGTCTGTTTAAGATCAGTCCCCATGATGGGAAGATCATTGCTCTGGGGGGTCTGGATGCGGGGGAATACTTTCTCAATGCCAGTGTCAGTGATGGCCGCTTCGTTGTACCTGTTCCTATCACGGTGCACGTGGAGCAAGCCACACTGGAGATGCTCCGGGATGCAGTGACAGTGCGCTTTGAGAGTGTAGCTCCACAAGATTTTGTGGCCTTGTACCTGAAGAGTGTCCTGAAGGTGATGCAGCAGGCGGCCATGTCTCAACAACGCGACACGCTGCACCTGCTCAGCCTGCAGCCTGTTGGAGGGACACAGCAACTGGACCTGCTGGTCTGTGTGCAGACAGCAGGAGGAGGCTTCTACAAGGCTGCTTACCTCACGCAGAAGCTCAGCACATCACGGAGGAAGCTGGAGGAGGTGCTCAGAGTCTCTGCCATCCTGGATAAGAACTGTTCAGGGCTGGAGTGTCGAGGGGCGCAGTGTGAACAGAGCATCATCCTGGACTCACACAACCTGGCCACGTACAGCACCCCTCGGGTCAGTTTTGTCTCCCCTCGGTTCCACCGGACCTCACGCTGTACATGCACTGGTGAGTCTCTTTTTGTCATTCTGTCCTCTAAGTATACATTGTTATTAATGGCAGCAGTATGAAATTATCCCAACACCAAAATATTAATTGAAAATACATTCAGGAAATAAATGAACTGAAGGCTAGTGAGATGTGTCATTTATAAAAAAAAATACTAGCTGGGATACCCCGCACTGCCTGGGTAGTCCCATGATTGCCCAATGATTGTTTTTGTTATACTGATGTCTTCTAACCATAATAATGTGTTGGACTGGCTAAAGTCTGTCTTGGAAAACTGTAAGATGGGGAGTTCCAAAACCAAGTGAATCCGACAGTGGCCTAAGAGTACTTGGCTATGCCTAGGTTAAACGAGAAACACATTTAACTTCTAACTTTGTATTGCAGATGTAATTTATTACAAAGTTTCAAACATAAAATGGGTAACAACAAACGTAACATGCACTTAACATGTATAAATAAGATAAGGACCCATAGGTGAACAATAATCGTTTTTTTTCGATGACGTTGAAATGAACTTGGTGTGACATTTCATTGAAAAAAAAAAACATGTTAGGTGACTTTTGATCATGGAAATTGATAGAGTAAAATAAAATGATTAAATAGAACCAAACTGCATGGAAGTTGTTCAAATAATAATGATTTTGTGGACATTTAAAAGTTCCAATATTACCAACGTGCATTTCAATGTATTTTCAGTGGGAAAATTTGGGCAAGAGAAATAAAAACACATTTGTCTAGCAGGAATTTAACCCTGGCTGGCTAGTTTGCAAGCTAGAACTCTCCTGACTGAGCTATCCAGGCCAATACATGTAGGTATATGTAGGCAGTTTATTGGTAAGGGTTTTGATTTTGCAGTACCCCGATGTAGGCATACTTCTATTTTGGTTAATATTGGTATTATTTTTAAACAGATTTCATTGAAAGCAATACCAGATTGTGGCCTACTTGATGGAGAATCAGAATATACATGGTTTTTCAGGGTCTACCTGTTATAGTTTTTGAGTTTACCCCGGACCAACAGAAAAAGCCTTCTTCCTTTATGTATATAGATTCAAACTGTTGTTTTGACAATAGCTGCATTTCCATTGACCGGGAAAATGCGCAAATTAGAATTTTGAAAATAAATTTTCTCAATGGAAACACGTAATTAACCTGTAGTGAGGTGTGGTCTCATGGTCCAGAGTTACTGATGACTTGATCTCACCTGAGCAGGAATCAAAAACACAATAAAAACTCAGGGGAAGCCACAGAGACCACAGAGTTTAGAATAAAACATATAAAGGAATATTTCCAAAGCTGCCCTCTGTCCTTACCAGTGTCCGGGTCCATGCTGAAGTCCTGGGATTTAGGACCATGTAGGGAGTAGTGAATCTGAGCACTGTTTCCTACATCTGCATCTGTGGCTCCAACTCTCAGCACCATGCTGTGGACCGGGAGGTCCTCTGGAATACTGGCAGAGTAAACCGCCTGTAAACAAATATCAAACACACATGAACTCCAAATGATTCAAAGATCATGAGGACAAACTAGCTGCGTTTCCATTGACCATGAAAATGTGCAAATTAGAATTTCCAAAAATAAATTTGCTCAATGGAAACACGTCAATTTAGAAAAAATGACGTTTTTCGACAAATGTTTTGGTGGTTTTTCGGCCGTATCGAAATTGGTGTTTTTTGCAAAACTGCAATGGAAACACTTTTTTCGCATCACGGGAGTCACGTGATCAACAACCGGCTGTTTCTACTGGCGAAAAAGATGACATCGAAGAAGATAACAGGAAGTATAAGTGGTAGTAATATCACAGAAGTAGTATAAAATAGTAAACTCACCGACTACAATTTCCCAAAAACACAGCACACGTAGCCACTCCCAAGTAGGGACTTTGTTGCTGGAAAGCCTCGATAAAAGACGCTGACGTCTGATGATGAGCGTTAGTGTCGTGGTAGCAACATGCTATGTGTTTACATCCATCGCCGCCATGTTTGTAATGACTTATCGCGAGAACAAATGTATTCACGTGTGACTTTAATAGCATTTCTTAATGGAAACACCGCAGTTGCGAAACTGTGTTTTTTCTACATTAAATATCAACAGTTTTGCGCACATTTGCAATGGAAACGCAGCTAGTGAGGCAGCAGAATTTACTGATGAAAATCAGAAAAGGTTTTAGGGTTTCTTGTTGTTTGTGTCAGTTTCCTGGTTATTATGTTTTAGTGTTCAGTTATGTCAGTGATTTACTGCTCAGCTTATAATATCTCACACACCTGTTATCCATCTGTAATCAAACTCCATAATCCCCTGCTGCTGATCATCAGTTAGCAGCTTGGTTTCACTCACTCTTTGTCACATTCTCACTTGTTACTCTGCAACTCATTTATTTTTCAAGTCTGGTTTAGTTTTCATTCGCAGAAATCAGTTTTGGATTTCTACCCGTCTGCTGTCTGTGCTCTTGACCCCACCTCACCAACCATCAAACGTTCCAGCTTTATGAGTGTAACCAGAGGAAAACAGAAATATAACCTAACCTCCAGAACAGAAGACTGAGAAGGAGGCGGCTTCATGAGTTGTACCAGGGCTCACAAGTATTCAGGCTCCAGAACGCTCCATCGCAGTAAATGGAAGGTGAACAAGCTGCCAAGGACTAACAAAAAAGAACCGAACCAACATGTTAATACGCTACTGGCTTTGCAGACTTCATCGTCTTCACGTCTTATAGTCAGGTGTGGGTCTTCCTCTCTCATGGTGATGGTTTGGCTTCGAGAAGGTGAATGTCCCACAAATCATCCCAGTCTTCATGTGTGGGGAATGACAGCACCACCAGACCAACCACAGAATTCAGCAATAAAATGAAGAAGAAGAAAAAAGCTTCAGGAAAAGTGTCGTTCAACATGAGGAGCAAAAAAAGAGAAATAGAACCAGGGCTGTCACAAACTATAAAAATCTGGTACCAGAGCAGCTCTAACACTAAGTCTACAATATGTTTAAATAACATAAGAAGAAAACTAAAAGACATGTACCAAACAGATGGGTATAAATCCATGATATATTCCTGGTGATGGATTTTATTTATTTTTATTTACTGTTATTTATCCAGGCAAGTCCCATTGAGATCACAGAGCTCTTTTCCAAGGGAGGCCTGGGCCTGAAAATGAACTATTGTACATGTTTTTGGGGGTGAGGGAAACTGGAGTACCTGGAGAAAACCCACGAAAGCACGAGGAGAACATGCAAACTCCTCACAGAAAGATCATATGGTTATAAAAGCTGACCCATAGACTCACAGCAACAGTCAGTCTGTCACTCCTCTCTGTGCTAACACACACTGAGGGTCAGACCAGACTTAAATCAAACCCTGAGCCTGAAACTGAAGCACTTATATTGGATCTGCTTTAGATTAAAACATGCAAACATAAACTGTTCTGCTCTAACACCAGCAGCCTGTTCATTTCCAAACATGTCGGATCAACTAAAGATAACGAGCAGCTGCTCCAGCACACGTCAGTCAGACCAACAGGAACCTGATGTGTACAGAACTGACTCGATCAGCCTGAATCAGACATCATCAGTGAGCAGTGTTGCCAACTCCTGAGCAAGAAAAGTCCCCATTGGCTGTCCTAAAAGATGTTTGCCAATAATTGTGAATTGCATAGAGAGATGATAACGAGGAAAAAAAAGGAAGAAAAACACTAAGTATGTTCAGAACTGCAATTAAACTTAATGAAATAAATATAATTTTATGACTTCAATGCTTTGATCCACATTACATAAATTAAATATATGAGAATCTTAAATTTAATCTGCAAGCTGTTTGATGTCACGAGGCACAGGGAGGACGAGGTGAAGCAGTGACTGATCTGTGAGTCAACCACAGCTGGGTCCAGAGATTTAGTTTAGAGAGACAATATCAGAGATAAAACGGAGTGCTGTATTTATTCTTGTATAAAATACTAGAAAATTAACCCTAAAAATCATCCATAAAATGGGGGATAGTATTATATACAGGTTATTGAGGTTGACGCCTGCTCCAGAGCGGGCCGAGAGGTGATGCTTTCAAAGTGCTTCTGTAAAAAAAATTGGCAGCCTACAGAGTGTTCTTTTGAACTGGGTTGGACAGTCCAGACTTCAAACTTTATAAAAGTAATGTTTTTATATAGYTTTATTTTTTATTTACTTCCAAATAAAATCAGATTTAATGATAAATAATTTTTGCCATAATGTGCGCATTTTTACGCATTTGCTGCGCATTTAGAGAACGTTTTGTGACCAGGAAGTGCTTGACTGCACAATGAAACCTATTTTTCCCATTTCCTTAAACGCACCACATTTCAGAAACAACCAGTCAAAACAGTTTGTCGGTACAGAACAGCTTCTGGAGAGGTTCTGGGCCGGTTGCAAAGCTTGGAGACAGGAGGAGAACGGATTGATTTAGGCATTTTGGAAGCTATTAGCAGGTTGGTGTCCTCATCTCCTAGAGACCCCAGCACTTGTGAGGCACTGACCGCTCCCCGATAGGGTACAGTCAAGGGCTACACCTGCACTGGGTACGCACTGTAGACCCAGCAACAGCTGAGGCAAAAGCCCTCACCATCACTGAGCCCCAAAGCAATAAACCCTCCGGTTGTCCAGAATCTGACATGTAGGCATCAGGTCCCGAGGTCTGAGTAAAGCTTGTTCCAGTCACTGTACTGCTGGCCTGTCCAGCTTGGCTCCCCACCAGACGGGCCAGAGGCACAGTCATAGGACCACCTGCAACATTCGTGCCAAATGTGCTGCAGGCTGGGTCCCCGGAGGTTTTAAAAACCCCATTTGCTGTGTAGGCCTACTGGGGGCTGGTACTTTGTTTGCTCTATTTAAAAGTACTTGTCAACTTGCCATCCACAGGGGTGGACGATTGATGAGTGTTGATGGTTCCTGAGTTTTATGGCAAAGTTTTCCTTCTCCTAGGCAGGTGGCTTTTGGTTCACGTCTCCCTATTTGCCTTTCAGCTTGTTGAGGCACACCTCTATACACCAGGAACAGGGACCCCCCCAATCTACCACCTCTGGGAGACCCCGCCATGCTGTGCAGCCAGAGATTGTTTCATAACAAAGTGTTTACTGTGGTGTGTGTGTGTGTGTGTGTGTGTGTGTGTGTGTGTGTGTGTGTGTGTGTGTGTGTGTGTGT
>NW_013953292.1:57440-60999 GCF_001266775.1 Austrofundulus limnaeus
TGTGTGTGTGTGTGTGTGTGTGTGTGTGTGTGTGTGTGTGTGTGTGTGTGTGTGCAGATGCCAGTTGTGCTGTTGTGTCAGAACAGTGCGAAGAACAGCTGTGTCCACCAGACATGCAGTGTGTTTCAGTAGAAGCCACCAGAGGGCGCTATGCATGTCAGTGTCCACGAGGCAAGCTGGGAGAGTGTGCAGGTGAGCATCTCAGAGAGGAAACATGAACTAATACTTTACCTGAAGAAATGTCTTTAAATTCCACACACATTCCCTAACCCTGACACTGAGCCTTGTTCTGGCTGCAGGACATTCCTCTCTGAGTTTCTCAGGGAACAGCTACATCAAGTACAGACTGTCGGACCAGCTGCAGGCGGAGCTGAAACTGACCCTGAGGATCCGGACCTTGCAGAGCCAAGGAATCATCATGTATATGCACACAGAGCGCTGTATCATTCTCAAGGTAGGTTCCAGGGGTTGCTCCGTTCAGAACCACAGCCTTTTGTACCACACCTGTACCACATCTGTACCACACCTGTACCACATCTGTACCACACCTTTACCATACCTGTACCACATCTGTACCACACATTTACCATACCTGTACCACATCTGTACCATACCTGTAGCATACCTGTACCCTATCTGTACCACATCTGTACCACATCTGTACCACACATGTACCCTACCTGTACCACATCTGTACGACATCTGTGCCACACCTGGAACACATCTGTACCACACCTTTACCATACCTGTACCACATCTGCACCACACCTGTACCACATCTGTACCACACCTTTACCATACCTGTACCACATCTGTACCATACCTGTACCACATCTGTACCACACCTTTACCATACCTGTACCACATCTGTACCATACCTGTAGCATACCTGTACCACACCTGTACCACATCTGTACGACACCTGTACCACACCTGTACCCTACCTGTACCACATCTGTACGACATCTGTGCCACACCTGTACCATACCTGTACCACATCTGTACCATACCTGTACCACACCTGTACCACATCTGTACGACACCTGTACCATACCTGTACCACATCTGTACCATACCTGTACCACACCTGTACCACATCTGTACCCTACCAGTGCCACATCTGTACGACATCTGTGCCACACCTGGAACACATCTGTACCACACCTGTACCATACCTGTACCACATCTGTACCACACCTGTAGCATACCTGTACCACACCTGTACCACATCTATACGACACCTATACCACATCTGTACGACATCTGTGCCACACCTGGAACACATCTGTACCACATCTGTACCACATCTGTATGAAGCTGTTTCCACTTTACACCCATTTACTCACTAAACCACCAGACAAGTACCATCATACAAACGAGACCCGCCCCATACCACATCTGTACCATACCTGTACCACATCTGTACCACAACTGTGCCACACCTGTACCATATCTGTGCCACAACTGTACCACAATGTACCACATCTGTACCACATCTGTGCCACATCTGTACCACATCTGTGCCACACCTGTACCATATCTGTGCCACAACTGTGCCACACCTGTACCATATCTGTGCCACAACTGTACCACAATGTACCACATCTGTACCACAATGTACCACATCTGTACCACATCTGTGCCACATCTGTACCACAACTGTGCCACACCTGTACCACAACTGTACCACATCTGTGCCACAACTGTACCACAATGTACCACATCTGTGCCACAACTGTACCACTATGTACCACACCTGTACCACATGTGCGCCACACCTGTACCACAACTGTGCCACACCTGTACCACATCTGTGCCACACCTGTACCACATCTGTGCCACAACTGGACCACAATGTACCACAACTGTACCACACCTGTACCACAACTGTGCTGGTGCATTTTATGATGGAAAGGTCTCCTGAATGATGCCCACTAACCTGAGACAAATGGACAGGAGCTCTTCAGCTGAAATCGAGTGCCTGTAGTCAGTGTCCTTACAGGAGATGTGGGCACAGATGTTGGTCAGCAGTTCGTCAAACTGTGCTTGAGACAAAAATAGTGCTAAAAATGAGCTCCCCCTGACGTGTGACTTTTCATTATTTGCTTGACGCCCATCTAGAACAATTTTGACATTTGATTCAAGCGTCTGAACTCAAAGTGCACAACCATCCAACATGTCTGAATGCAGCATTAAGGAGACTCCTGCAAGAATTAAAGTGGGTCTGAGGAGATGCAGAGCACAAAACAGCAAGTAGCAGCAAAACTTCAGGAGAACAAAAGATATGAGTGAAGTGAGGATGAGGAGGATCACTACAACAGGAGGACAGTGAGGACAGACCCAATGATGTGTTGGGGATGCACAGGAGATAGTGGACAGGGAGCTGGAGGACAGCTTTGTTGTGTGGTCCATCAGGAATCATCTGCTTCTGACCAAAGTGATGGAGGTGGACTTCAGTAGAAGGTCTCCTAGCACACCTGTCAACATCCTGGGTGATGAAGTGGAGGCTGTGGACAAATACAGGTTTTTCAGAGTAGATCAGGCAGGACAGGAGCACCAACACTGATGACAAGCAGACTGTCTTCTGAGGAAACTCAGATCCTGCAGGAAGTTGTTGTAGATCTTTTATCAATCTGTGGCAGCAGGAGCATTTTCTGTGATGGAGCAGCATCAGTACCAGACATGTCAGCATACTTTCAAAATCCTTAATGAGCCTCAAAACTCATTAAACAGAATCTGGAGACACAGGAGTCAGTGGTGGACAGGAGGACACTGAAAAACTGGACCATCCTCTCCATGACCTAGGAGCTCTTTCTCCAGCAGACTCATTTAGCTCCTCTGTGATAAGAACGTTTCAGATGGTTTCTATCTGTTTCCTTTTGGAAAAGATGCTTCTTTTAATGTTATTGAATGTTAGTTCTGGTCTCCTACATTTCTTTTACATTATATGAAATGTATTTTGTGTTTGCTGCTGTGACAAATTATTTTCCCTCAGGGATAATTTTTTTTCCATTCATTCATCCATGATTCTTCCTTTCACGCCTCCAACTTGTTGAAAATTCTTCTGCCAATCTCTGAACTGGAACACAGATTTAAGCTCATTTAAGATCAGTTCTGGGGTGCCTCAGAATTCTTTGTTGACTTGTAAATATGGGGCTGCTGGGAAGAGTGGTTAAGGGAGTTGTCCTGTAACCAGTGGGTTGCCATTTCAACACCCCATTACATTTGTCTCAGTTGTGTTCTTGGGCAAGACACTGTACCCACCTAGCCTGCTGGTGGTGGTCAGAGGGTGGATGGATGACAGAGAGATGGATGGCAGATGGTTGGATGACAGATGAATGACAGATGGTTGGATGACAGATGGATGGATGGCAGATGGTTAGATGGCAGATGGTTGGATGGCAGATGGTTGAATGACAGATGGATGGATGGCAGATGGTTGAATGACAGATGGATGGATGGCAGATGGTTGAATGACAGATGGATGGATGGCAGATGGTTGGATGATAGATGAATGGATGGCAGATGGTTGGATGACAGATGGATGGATGGCAGATGG